>NC_089855.1:8372218-8554718 GCF_036373705.1 Amia ocellicauda
CCCTCAAGCCACCCCACCGAGAATGCCTTTCTTTCAGTCCCCAGCAGTGTTTTAAACCATACCTTTAAAATACAACAGTGTATGGAGAGTCAGATTTGTATTGTACCCAATCTGAGGATGACAGGTATAGTGTATTGTTTTCATAACTTTTTAAAAATGTAATGAGTTCACTAATTTGGAACCATTTATGAGAAAAAGGTTATTTTCTTCATTCATGGAACCTTTTTCTCATAAATGGATCTACAATTTGTAGCAAGAAACAAAAGTTACTAAAAAGAACCCAAAAAGAACCTTTAGAGTGTTCTAAATAGAGTCCAGAAAGAACCTTTATTTTTTACAGTGTGGGGAACTACTTGCTGAGCTGTATTGTTAGTGTTGTGACCCCCCACAGCCCAGCCACACACGGTACCACTTCCTCAGAGGGTCCAAGGGGTCAATCGTGGGCTGTGTGTTCCTTAGACTCGCTCAAAAGACAGTGAATGTAGCAATACAGGGAATGACTGTAGCATTCTTTGCCTCCATAATTTATGTTAAATTCCATATAATGATGTCCCTCGCCTTAAAAAGTGAAAATCCGGTGTAATTGTTTCAAATAGCAAAGTGTCTCCGTCAGGAAGAACCCCCCGCAGTTCGGCAAAGATTAACACCCACGTGGATAGCGACTGAAACCCCCTACGCATTTATCACGGCCACCATTAAGAGAGAATATGGCAAATCGTGTCTCTTCATTCATCGAGGCATCATCAAAGTGTCGGTTCTAACCTTCCTGGATTAACACTGCGGAGCGAGAGGTTGACAACCACAAATGATGTAAAGACAGCCGTTGCATTCCTCCTCAGTCAGATCCCAAGATCCTTCCGCATTTTCACAGATTTCCACCTCTTTAAAAACAGACAGAAGACATCGATGTCAGGTGAACCAACGGTGAAGATCTCACAACAGAGATGGACCACACACTAGTTGACCTAGTCCATATCGGGGAAATTCACAGCAACCTTTCCTTCCACATGCTTCTAATACTTTCTCTCTTCAACTTCGCCTCTAGCCAATGAAACTGCCGATACCGTTAAACTGGGCTGTGTTTATTCAATACTAAGTCTTGAAATCTGTCTCAGCACCTTCAATTTGCCTACTGTATTCCCAGCCTGTGATGCAGACTAAGTAAAATAATTATAATAGAAGAGAGAAAATGCTGGAATTGGTTGCCTGAAGGCAGTGAAGCATCTAGCTGCACAATGCGTGTGAGCAGTGTTGCCCAAATGGTCAATTCAGCATGTAATGAGCCCATATCCACCAGCGCTGGGTGAGGGGAACTTCATCTAATTGGATCTCATGGCTGAGCTGCCGCCGAAAAGCATTTGTCTCCGAATTAAACATGACATTCGGAGCCGCGTGGTTTAAGGAGCACGAGACGTGATAAGTACAGACACTGCCGCAGATGAAAAGGGGGGAAGTATTAGGGATAATGATGCTGTTTCAGACTCAGGGTGGGGTTGGCTTTGGGGAATGGTTGTCTGCGCAACTGTCAGCTCCGTTCTTACTGGGAACACAGAGCGACCGATGGTTATAAAATAGAGGATATAGTGATGAAAAAATAACAACAAAAAAACTTGTATCAATTTGATTATCTTCCTCCCTCAGTGCTGTGGTTTGGTTTAGTTTTTAATCAATTCTGTGATGTGAGGGAGAGATGGATGACACAAGAGCATTTATCTGGACTGGACGGGCGATGCCACCAGACCCAATCCCTCAGTCCTGTCTATGAGCGTGGAAATGAGGACAAAAATAATAATAATAACTTGCGATGATGCGGTTTCTGTGGGGGAACACAGTTCAGAGACAACTTGATTACAATCTGCTGAGAATGAAACATTTTTAAGTTATGAAAATGCCCATATTTGCAGAGGCTTAATAAAAAGTTCTAGCCCTAACCCACTTCACGGCTAAAGTGTTTTGGATGGGTTGAAGCAACAACAATGGCAAGAATGTAGTTTTAGGAGGGGTTTAAATACGTGCCCTTCCAGAATTAACCCAGGTTGTGAGACTTGAGTGCATTTGAGTTGTGTGAATTGCGAAGGGGAGAAGCACATGAAGCACAATCTGAGGACATGAAAAACGAGTAAAAACAATAGTTCCCTTTCAAATCGAAAGACAGCCATTACCTAATGGGAAGAGCCTTCTGCCCTGCCAATCATTTAAAGTATGTACCAAAGCTGCCCAATAGGGGCCCTGCTGGCAGGAGGAGGACCCGCCCCCGGCGTCTGTGAAAAGTCTCCTCCTGACTGCAGCTCCCTGCCATTTCTCTTTCACCTGCCTGTGATTGTGCCTTAGTATTGTTCGCTTGCGTTCACGCTAAAGTTTTGAAAAGTGTGCTCACCTGCTCCTTGGAGTTTGGTTTAATTTTTGCGGAACCTCTATGGAGTGTCATAATAATTTTTACCTCTTCTGAGTTTTGACTATGGTCTTTCTAAGAGCTTTGCTTCTCTTCAGAGGTAAGTGTGCAGCGGGAGTCTTGCTCGGACCCGGCCTCGGCCCCTCCACTGAGATCTGCTGTACAAATTTTACTTCCTGTACCATTAGTTTTTCTTTTACAGATTCGAGTGTATGAAGGAGAAAGGAAAGGGGAGAAGGAGACTACTACGGTTGGAGCACTACGGCTGACCATTCCGCTCGATCTTCTCTTCTATCTCCACGCTGTCTCGACCTCTGTCGGCGGACTTTAAACCGCTCGACATATCGACGACAACTCTCGACCACTCGACCCACACTGTCGACCCCTTGACCACACTGTCGATATCGACCACCTCTGTCGAACCCTCGACCTCTCTGTCGACATCAACCTCAGCCTTCCACCGCTCAACCACATCTGCCGACCTCCGTTCCATTCCAACCCTCTATCGACCTCCGGACACCTGTGTCGACCTCTCGATCCTTGATGTCGACAACCTCGACAGCAACATCGAGGGGGCCAGCATCTGCGCTGAGGGGTTTGGTGAAGTCCTTCTGCCTCAGGAGCTGTCGGTCTACATAGAGGGCCGGAATTAAGGGAAAATTGCGATGGATCTTCTGATGGGGATGAAGCCGAATGGTGCGTTCATACTCCAATGGGTATGATCTGTGTGTGCGCTGCCTGGGTGAGGAGCATGCCCAGTGCATAATGATGGGAGAAGGGGGCTGTGAGCACTGTGCAGCTTTTACGGAGTCCACGTGCCATTAGAGGGCCAGGAACTTCCTGCCGCCGAGGGTCTCCACAAGCCGCTGCAGTGGAAGCTCAGCTCGACGCTCTTCAGTGGGCTCAGTTCCGTGTGGACCCCCTGCAAGGGCTTCTCCGCGAAGACAGGACAGGCGGCGGTCCTCTTCCTCCAGAGCTTCACCAGCAGTCCGTCTCCCCCTCTCCACCTCCTCGCAGGCGCTCTCCAGGGAGCAGAGCGCGTTCCACCACACAGAGGTCCCCAAGAGCAAGTCGATCCTGCTCTAGGTTGCCCAGATGCTCAACTCTGAGAACTCCTCCACGCTGCAGGACACAGGAAGCGGAAGGGATTGCAACTCTGATCAGAGAGTTTGGGGAATTTAAGCATAAGATGGCCTCTCAGCAGCACATCCTAAACACCGTGTGGGCGCGGCTCCCCTCCCCCCACAGCTTCCACCACCACCACCGGAAGAGATGCTGTCCCATGTGGCGTCGCGTTCGGATACCTCGGATCCACCATCTTTCTCAGAGGAAACTGAGGTGGTGAGTTCAGTGTCTGAGCACTTTCCAGGATCGAGCATGGAGTTCAAGGCCCAGATGAGATGTGCGGCTGCGGTAGTGGATGTCCCGTGGTGCCCCCTGGAAGAGGTGCCGAAAAATTGGTTGGTGAGGGAGAAGACCGCTAAACCTGCAGAGACAATCTCTGCTCCATACGGGCAATACACCTGCCAGGCGTGTCCAATACAGTGGCAGACATTCTCTCCAGGGGAGGTCCAGACAACTCTGAGTGGAGACTGAATCCTCACCCATGGCTGCAGGAACTTCTGTATGCCTTCCCCCCACTGCCACTGGAGAGGATTCGCCAGGAAGGAGCTCAAGTTCTCTTGATCGCCCCCCGGTGGCCGAGACAATTGTGGTTTGCAACGCTGATGATGATCAGCGCGGATCTATGGCAGCTTCCACTTCGACAGGACTTACTGAGCCAAGCAGAGGGACTGCTGTGGCACCCCAACCCAGCGCAGCTGCAGTCGTGGGTTTGGCCCCTGAAAGGCACCGCCTCATGTCTCTGGGGCTGCCTGTTAGTGTTGTGGAAACGCTGCAATCGGCCAGGGCCCCCTCCACCAGGGCCCAATATACTTATAAGTGGTCAGCCTTCCAGAGCTGGTGTCTAGAGAGACGTGTGGATCCCGTGTCGTGCCCCATATCGACCATCCTGCGCTTCTTGCAACAGCTGCTTTAAGACGGGAAATCTGCATCCACACTGAAAGTTTATCTGGCTGCCATCTCAGCATGCCATGATAAGATTGACAATGTCTCCTCAGGAGCCCATTTCCTGGTGATCCAGTTTCTGAAAGGTGGGAGACGCTTGAGACCACCAATGAAGGACACAATTCCAGCCTGGGACTTGGAATTAGTGCTGCAAGGACTGAGCGGTGCTCCCTTTGAGCCCATCTCCACAACAGAGCTCCGCTTCCTCTTGCTCAAGGTAGCCTTCCTTGTAGTGATAAGGTCGGCAAGGAGAATTAGTGCAGAGGATAAATCTGACCAGCTGTTTGTCTGCTACGGTTCCACCACGAGAGGGCGGGCGGTTTCAAAACAGTGACTGGTGCACTGGGTGGCGGACGCATGTTCCCATGCCTGAACACATCTCAGCGCACTCAACGAGGGGACAAGTCACGTCATGGGCTCTCTTTCACTGTGCCACACTTGAAGATGTGTGCAATACTTGGTCCGTTCAACAGACCATCACAAGGTTCTACCTCTTCAACGCGGCGGACTGGCTGCACCCAAGCTTGGGGTCCCAGGTATTTAAAACTGCTGGCCCTCAGGCGCCGTGAGGCTCTGCTATCTTGTCACTGTGGGTTTAGGCTTAGTCAGCTGTCAGGACTCGCAACAGATCGGGTATAGTCGTCCAATTAGGTAATGGCAGTCTTTTTCAATTTTAATGGGAATGATAGCATATTATCATATAGCCATTACTCTTCAGGGGTCGCTCAGTCAGATGACCTTCCTGATGAAGAAATGGCAGGGAGCTGCAGTCAGGAGACTTTTCACAGATGCCGGGGGCGGGTCTTCCTCCTGGCAGCAGGGCCCCTATTGGGCAGCTTTGGTACATACTTTCAATGATTGGCAGATCAGAAGGCTCTTCCCATTAGGTAATGGCTGTCTTTCTTTTTCAGGGAACCGGGGTTATGATAATAACCTAACCTATCATTTCCAGAAAGAAATATGCTGAAGGATACAACATTGCATGAAAAGACAGGCACGCGAGGGTAACTGGTGAATGTTGAAAAGGCAGAATAGTCAGGCCTTCAAAGAGAAGATTAATGCTCAATGTTAACCTGTCTGTTTTAGGAAGATCACAGGAGCATAGCTGGGAGGGCTACTCAAAGGGAATGCATACATTTGTGGCATTATCCTCATTTGTTTATTCCCTTCAGCTTCTCGTAGGTTGTGACAATGTGGTTTAAAAACTCCCGCAGTAACGTGACGGCCACAGAATACATTTGAAATCGTTACGTCTTTTGCAATTTCAAGCCACACTCAGTCCTTAGGAGAATAATAAATAAACTCCACTTTCCATTATTGAAGACGAATCCCCCAGCTCTGCGTTCAGTTTTGGAAGCTGACGTCTTTATAATAAAGCAATAATCTCATGCTGTTTCATATATGCCAAATCAATAGCAAACTCAATTTATCTGATTCAGTGGGAAGGAGTTTTTTTCTGCCGTGTCTTTATTTGATTCAGCATTTTGTGAACATTTTGTGAAGAGAAAATAATCCCCCCAATCTAATTTGAAGAGGTTCAGACCTGTTAGACAGGGTCTATTTTGGTATCCAAGCATTCATATTGTTGTTGTTTTCTCTCACTCTCCAAACCCTATATGCCTTCCCAGTCCACAGCTGCTGCAGTTCAGACACAAAGACTGTCAATTATTTTGCATTATTAAGTTATTCTGCCATGATAGCAAAATACAACTTTAGTGACTCCAGGGCTCTTATCACTTCTATGAATAACAGACTAAAAATACGTTGATAACTCAATACAAAATATTGTTTTGCGTGTAAAATTGGTACCGTGATTCAGATCACTCATAATTCAGTATATGTATAGTTTTGCCTGAATATTCTCTTCTATTGAAAGTAATGCCATTGTTCACCAGTTTCTATATGTGTGTGCATGTACGTGTGTGTGTGTGTGTGTGTGTTTGTAAATGTGTGTGTGTAAGTATTGCCATTGAAATATAATCTTCTTTCTTTGTTATGCTGCCTCTTGGCCCCTGTACGTGTTACTCAAGCAACCGTTGTGTGTGTATAAAAACCCTCACGTACAGTAGAACAGCCTCTCTTTGAGTTGTGATCCCAAAGAGCGTTTCTCTGTCTTAATATTTTATATGAATTCAGTAAAACGTCTATAGTCCAATCGTTAGCGCACCAGGCTTAACATAATATTACGATGGGTAGCGAATGCAACCTCGGTTATCTGAAAAAGGAAGCACTACCCAAGGGGGAGGGGTCTCTGCGCACTTCCGTAGGGACCCAATCGAAAACCTCACTATGTCGAACAAACTAACTATATACACCACGGGGCACAAAACCTTTCATGCGCCACACGCGGCACACAGGAGCAGCTGACGCCTGATGGTTAGTCCAGCTAACGCAGGGCAATGTTAGCTCTACCTTGAGCGCTGTCCCCTTTCAAACATGGAGCACGGCGGGCAGGATCAGAGGGCCAGAGGAGCTGGAGAAACTGCACTGCCATCTGGATCACTGCCCAAAACTGAGCGCATACGCGTGTGAGCCTGAAAACGTGCAGCGGGGGCATCGGTCAGTGTTAGCACCGGGGGCACACATCAACTGAAACGCCGCCACAACAAGTGGAGCTCCTGGCGGGCCTGGCCTCTGTAAGTGTTTCTCCACTCAACGTTAGCGGACACGAGGGTACTGCAACACACAACCGCACACACCCTTGCTTGTTGCCAGACAGAACACTGTGTATCCACACACCGTGAAGGATACAAGTGCTCCGTAGGCCCGTAGGCATTACCACACCGTGTGTGCCGGGGTTTCCGGGGACACCGGGTGACGTGGAATCCGGGGTCCGAGGGGGCCGAGGGTAGTAGACCACCAGCCGTAGCAGGATCTAAAACCAAGGCCTGCACACACGGACAGGCAGGCTAAGCAGAGCTCTTTCTCAGCGAGCTGAGAGTGCGAGATCTCTGACAGCCGCAGCCGTGGGCTGTATTGCGGACGCAAGGCAGCGGAGGAGCACTTCACGCGGGCGAGATCTCTTATGAAACAGCTGGCAGCTTTGATAGAGTGACATTTTCGATCGGGTTCCTACGGAAGTGCCCAGAAGCCCCTCCGCCTTGGGCAGTGCTTAATTTGAAAGATAACTATATTAGATTATTATTACAGACCCGCGGGGCTCTGTGCGGTGAATAGCTTTGTTTCACTTTAATTTGCTATGGCATTATTATTATATCAATACCTGGTGCTACATATACATTGCAGTGCTTGATTGTTTCCTTCCAGGGTTTTCGTTCACAGCTTGTTTTCTAGCAAGAGAGCAGCAACTCTAAATTTGCACTGTTTCCATATGTTACTACACATTTATTGTGTATTTTAATGTGTATTTGATATGTATATTCCTCACTATCCCACCGTTAGAAACTCACACTGAAATGAGTCACAGTGTAAATCCCACTGCTAACACCATCAGTAAAGTGTGAGAGGGGGATTTTGCCATTGGTGATACAATCCTGATAAAAGCACACAACTACATCAGCATATAAACTTACAAGGGGGCAAGATGTATCCTATGTGCATCCTTAGACCTGTTCTCAAACGTCATGTACAGAACTATAAATAGATACACACGTATAATTATATATATATATGATTACATTGTGCAAGTGAAGACAATTGTTTACTACAGCTTGTATGTGTGGTCAAAAAGCGATACACCATAGCTCATCTAAAATTACTTAAAAAAATTAAGGAAAATGTGTTTCATCATATTTAATGATGAATCTGGACTAAATCCCCTGCTGATCTTTAGTACAGTTTATTGCTCTGATAACTTTGCTTTTTAGTTTTAGCACATTTTGTTTTTGTTTTTGTCAGGAAAGTCCCGGACTGCTGAATTATTAATCCATTCATAGTTTTAGAATAAATTGTTGAACAAAAGTTTTGATCGAGTTCAGGCACAACCAGCTACCCCAGTAGAACAGGCTGCAGCCTCCCACAGCGCCGTTCCTCCAGCTGCATCTATTATTTATAGAGAGAGTAGATCATTTACGTCCTTAAATGCATTCAAATGTAAAGCAAACTCCTCGCGATTTGAAATGCCTAGTGCTGCATAGGGTTTTAAACCCTAAAAATGATTGTGTAAATGTATTGAGTGATGACTGCCCAGCAAGAGCGATGTTGTGATGAATCTTACTTAAATTTTAAATATTTTACATTTCTCATTTTGCTTTTTTTGGCGGTGGTGGGGGCGGAGTTCTGTAGCTATATAATGAATGTCGCCCCTGAAGCTATATATATATTTCTCATTCTTGGCGAGGACAATGTTATCAAAAATTTCCTCAGATCTACATCCTTGCTGTGTCGTCTTCATTCCTTGTAATTTATTTCATACAAGGATAATGACATTTGTAGCAATTTTTGTCTACAATAGTTCTTATAAGAAATAACTTCAGCTTACAGTAAGAACAAAAAAGCAGGTGTGGATATGTGGGTGTGAATATACACATATATATAAACTTCCTCTCAGGTGTGGGAGATTAGTATATTTTTACTCTTGTTCTAATTGCTGGTGTTGCTGCTCATATTAGCAGGATATGTAAGGAGATAATAACAGTGGTAGATTATGGAAATAAAAAACACAATACACTTATGAGAACTTTATTGAAAATCAAGTTCTTAAAGTTAACTTGCATAAAGCATCATTATGTATACAGTAGATGAGGAAAATGAGTACCGTCTGCGCTGGCAACTCACTAGAATCACATCACTGTACTTACAAATTAAAGCTCATTTAGGCATTAATGTCATAGTACCAAAGAAAAATAGCTTGTTCCTGATTATCCATGAGGAGATAATGGGACTATAAACTATCACGCTTTCTGAACCCAGGCATGCATGGTATAAATTTCCATTAATACAAAGCCTTGCTTAATCAGTACGGGGAAAAAAAGAAAAAGAAAGGAAGAAAATGAAATGAAATCAAGGGAACAAACCAGCAAAAAGTAATTGCCAGACTTTCACCGATTAGACATGCTGTTTTCAGATTTATTTTTAATTTACCCTGTACTGCAAGCCACTTTATAGCCTTGTTTCAGACTGCATGGATGGCGCTGTGATTAACATACTGAGGAACATGGTCCTAGACTGGGAATTTCAGCGGATGATCTGGGCTCATCTCAGTGGGAAGGGAGCTGTGCTTTATCACAGGTGTCAGACAGATGGATGACTGTGTTTTTTCTCCAAAACCTTGGTCCGAATACTGAAAGGCAGTTTTTTAATTTGACAAGAGGATTATTTCTGCTACCGGATGCAAAGCTGCGGATGAAAGTCTTGGAATGAAAGTCATGTATCTTTAAACGAGGTCAGTGATGAGTATGGCTTTTGTTTTTAACTTTGGACCGAGTTTCCTCTTCTAGATCCTTTAGGGTTATTCTGCAATCACACGTAAGCTCCTGATATTTGATGTAAAAGACAGCCTTCTGTATTAGTTTTATTTACTTTATTGCAACAATTTGAAAGTCAGTCTCAAACAGACAGCTTACGTTCTCTGCCGGTACTTAAATACTAATTTGTACAGCCTATATATATATATATATATATTATACCCCCATTAGCAATTTTAGTGCCTCATTAGTGTGCAAAGAAAAAAAACCTAACAGCATATTTTATATTAGACCCCATTGGAGCGATATAAATGCTGAAAAGACTAAATAAACACTTCTCAGGATAAACCAGCTGTCTTGGACTCCTGTACAGCCCTTTGACTGGGCCGGGTCAGCACGTTTTGTTCACTTTCCTGTCCTGATGTCATTGTATCACTGAGAACAAAAGCCTTTTGTCAACCGGACGAGCCTATGTGTATTTTGTTTTTATTTACCAGTGCTGTCATTGTTATTTATTTAAACCGATCAGCCATAACATTATGACCACCTGCCTAATATTGTGAAGGTCCTAAAACAGCCCTGATCCATCGAGGCATGGACTCCACTAGACCTCTGAAGGTGTGCTGTGGTATCTGGCACCAAGACATTAGCAGCAGATCCTTTAAGTCCTGTAAGTTGCGAGGGGGGGCCTCCATGGATCGGACTTGTTTGTCCAGCACATCCAACAGATGCTCGTTGGATTGAGATCTGGGGAATTCGGAGGCCAAGTCAACACCTTAAACTCATGATTCATCAGACCAGGCCACCTTCTTCCATTGCTCCGTGGTCCAGTTCTGATACTCACGTGCCCATTGTAGGCGCTTTCGGCAGTGGACAGGGGTCAGCATGGGCACCCTGACTGGTCTGCGGCTAAGCAGCCCCATACGCAACAAACTGCGATGCACTGTGTGTTCTGACACCTTTCTATCAGAACCAGCATTCACTTTTTCAGCAATTTGAGCTACAGTAGCTCGTCTGTTGGATCGGACCACACGGGCCAGCCTTCGCTCCCCACGTGCATCAATGAGCCTTGGCCGCCCATGACCCTGTCGCCGGTTCACCGCTTTTCCTTCCTTGGACCACTTTTGATAGGTACTGACCACTGCAGACTGGGAACACCCCACAAGAGCTGCAGTTTTGGAGATGCTCTGACCCAGTCGTCTAGCCATCACAATTTGGCCCTTGTCAAAGTTGCTCAGATCCTTACGCTGCCCATTTTTCCTGCTTCTAATACATCAACTTTGAGGACAAAATGATCACTTGCTGCCTAATATATCCCACCCACTGACAGGTGCCATGATAGCGAGATTATCAGTGTTATTCACTTCACCTGTCAGTGCTCATAATGCTATGGCTGATCGGTGTATATACAGTGCTTTGCAAAAGTATTCAGAGTTACATCCACAAGCCCAAAACATGAGCAAATATGTATGAATCATTGTATAATTTCACAAAATGGGAATTATTGATTGATTGATTGATTGATTTTGCTGTACAAAGCAGTGTTTTGGCCATGATATGCTTTAAGGAAATTGAACTACATAAGTACCTCAATACAATGTGTTGTATTGGTGCATCTGTCCCAAACAATGCCAGGGCCTCGCCGCTATAACCAGTCAGATTGTAAATATAATTCAAAATGATGGGAGAAATGCAAAGCAGGGGGCATAAATAGATGCATCTGCTATCTTTCAGGCCCAGACATGTACACAGAATTCATTCTGTTCTTAATATTTATCTCGGCGCTAACTCTCTGCTGTTATTCTACAGAGAAAATGAATATGGATCTCGCAATTCTATTAATTAAAGGTCTGTGGTGATATACTTGTCAGACTTATTTTGAATGGTAATTACATCTTGCTCAAGGTGACAAGCATAAGGAAGTGATTGACAGAATCATGCAGAAAAATACAGACAATATTCATAAATGTATTATTTTGCTGGGTTAGTGGCTTTGAACTCTTCGTATAGTCGCTCCGCAAGAGTGTGGTATATTCATGAGATGGTGACAGTGCAGTCGGAGTCAAAATAATCACCTAAAACATCCGGTTTTTATCATGTCATCTCTTTGTACATCAGAAATCCTTCTTCGCTTTCTTTACAGATAAATGTATATATATATATATATATATATATATATATATATGTATATATATATATATATATATATATATATATGTATATGTATATATATATATATATATATATATATATATATATAATGATATGCACACACCTAAACACTATGACTAAACAGACTTTGATTTAATGTGTATTACACTTTATATACCGATTTCGTATACCTAGCATTCATACATAATACACTGAGTATGCGCTTTAGTAGAGAGCTTACAAAGTTTTCAGATACAAATTCCCTGACACAGGTAGAGCTGATATATCAGAGTGTTATCAGTCCTACACTTTAAACATTTGATCTTTAGTAATTTTATTATTCATTTCTAAATTAAAATAAATAAGTTTCCCGATTTGTTCCCCTCATCTCTGAGTCATTAAAAGGCGTGTGAAATACAGGGCCGTGTTTAGGGTGAGTCCCCTGTGAGACTTGCTTTGGTTGAATCAATATCTCTCTTGCTCCTGCTTGCTTTAAGACTTGTGGATAGTGCTCTTCTGGGGCAACTTATCGAGCTTCAAATTTATGAATAGAAAAAAGTGGGAACGTTTTGAACGATCACCTTCGGGAATACAAAACGGGTCCCAATGCAGTGGTGATAAAGGCTGGAGACGTAGGAGATGCTGTCTGCTGTTTGTTGGCCTCCGCTCTGACACTGAACACTTTGGGAAATTAAGCTTTGAGCTTTGGAACGACATTATTTTAGCTGGAGGGTCTTTGAGAGCCATATAAGTCTCTAAAACTGAGCCTACCTAGGTCCCCTCAAATTAAGTGATATCGACTCCCTTCTGGCAATACTTAGGCTAAGCTTCAAAATAAATTATTACAGTGCAGCAACTCATTAATATTCATCGGCTCTTCCATATATCTCTGTGTATTTTTGTATTTATGTGTTTATGTAGGAATGCTAGAGGTGACTTACATGCATATATTAGAACCGAGTGATTCAATCTCTCTTTTTTGTTTTTTGTTCTGAGGCATATTTTTCATTATGAAGAAGAAAAGTGCATCTTCAATAAAGGCAATTATCTTTAAGTCACAACTTGATATGCATGTATTTCAAAATTACTTGCTTTTCATTTTCAGAATGTATTCATTTATGGATTTATTACAATTATCTCGAGGAATTGGAAGTTGTTGTAAATATCCGGTAATATACAAAGTGAAAATACTGCAGGCAGATAGACTCAGTAATGAAATATTACAAGTTATGCATCTAATTTAGTCTCATATGACACTGATCGTGTGACAGAGCTTATAATATATAGAAACCTGATGGCTGATTATCATGAAATAGTTTTTGTCCTGATTTGATGGATCCCATTAAAGAGATTTGTCCGGGAGCACTTCTTTAAACTCTTGCTCTGGACAAGGGTGTTTGCAAATAAATAACTAAATAGATAGATAGATAGAAAATGTGTTTGTGATAATTATGCTTTTCTGTAGACCTTTGTGAACTTATCCTAAGAAGGCTTTACAAAAACACACCAAAATAAACATCTTCAGATTATGCATCTTTGATAATAAACTAACAGTGATGGGTTCGCAGTAGGAGACAAATATAATCCCCAAAATCACTTGAGGAAGGGTAAACAATATGTCTTTGAAGAATGACACTCTTTTGTTTGCATTCGATGTCACACGTCCTCTCCTCCGTACCTGGAAAATTCCCAGCTGTCAGTCAGCGCGGTCCCGGGAGAGAGGGATGCACATCAAAACAAAGCCTGGTGAGGGAGGGAGGGAGGCGCTTCCCAGGCTTATCTCACCCTGCAAGTCTGCGGAGATGTCAGATGAAGCCACTCATGGAAATGTGAGACAAACGGCGAGTTCACCCAGGGGCCACCCGCAGCCAAATCAAAGGGGATGCAAATCAAACGCGCACATGTGGACAACAGAACAGCTGCCATTTCTTCCCTCCTGTTTCTCGTCTTATTATTATTATTTTGTTGTTGTGCCCAATGTTTATCACATGCCATAGGAATGGGATTATTAACAGAGATCACCTGTAGCTGCACTGCGCCGTGTTTCTCTCTTCTGCGTCCACAGGACTTGATGTGCGGGCCAAACCAACCTGCCAGCGCCACAGAGTGTCAGATCACTGCGCTGTTTACTCTGCAGAAAAAACAAAATCCAGCGAGTGTCTGTGTTTACTGACACACAAAGCTGACTATCAACTGCAGGTGTCTGTCTGCACCATATCCAAATGTATAAACTCTATATTTATATAAAGGAAGTTAACTCTTCCAATGATTTGTATCTGTGTGAATATTTTTTGTGTTCCTTGTAAAAGACTTGGATTAAATCGCTGAATAAATGCATGAAACTACAAAGTCAGGCACATTTGGACTATTGTGTATTTGTGTACATTTTGCCGTACACCCTGAGTGTCCCCATAGGAGCCCCGGCACTCAGCTTTACCTTTATTGGTTTTATTTTCTCTGTAGTAACAGCATTTTCCTCAGTTACACTACACAACACACTATACTACACACACTTTTGTTTAGGATCTGCGCAGATGGAATCAAAGTCCCGTGACACAATACACTGTACCGTATATGAAACGCAAAATGATTCGTTGACCAAATAGGTGTATATTATCCACAGTGTGTTTAGATATGCTTTCCCCAGCACAGTAAATGCTCTCATAACCTCATCACAGAATTAAACGGCTGACCATGTGCTCTATTTTATATCTTAATTGGCTCCTTCTCCCTCCTCTAAATGCACCTATTCCCAGGCTGTGTCCCTCTGACGGTGTCTATAATAGAGTCCTGGAAGACACCGGCTGTGAGATATGAGATAAGAGACTCCCAATTGATCTAATACACATTCGCAGAGCCTACATTTATACTCTGGGTGAAATGCAACAATACATAGAGGCAGGGGTTGATTCTATGGCTACCATGAGCACATCCAACAAATATAAATTGAAATAGTCTGTGCCTTAGGTTAGCTGCATTATTATATACTTAATGTGTCAAATATGAGGTGGTCCAGACCTGGATGATGTAGTTCTGCCACTTTTTATAGTGTAATTATGTTGCCTTCAGTTCAGGCCAAGATCCTGCAGGCGGAAACGGACACAACAAGACCCAGGGGGATTTCCTTTTGGCACCCGTCTCATCTCAAAACACAGCTCTGTCTGCGTGTGGCTTTAGCCTTATAATCAAAGAGCATCAGTTCTTCAACGTCTTCATATCAGAGTCATTGAGTCTCATTTTCTATTTCCCAGGATGTGGTGGAATTTGTCCCTCCAGAAAAACGACGCTGGGACCCTTTCTGTTCTCTCTCCACACCCCTGAGCGCTGACGAGTTTACAATGAATGTGAATGTGATTCTGTATGCTCTTCTCTGCTCTTCACAACACAGACAGCATCTTCTAGCACAAATATCATTGAAGCGAGTGTGCTGCCATTCAGCATTTATTATTTATTCATATTGCCTGTGATCCCCCAAAGTTACAAATCAGCAAACATGAAGAAAATCTGAGGCTTTTAGGAAATTGAACAGTTAGGCCTGATGGTAAGTATTATTTGGGTAGAAAAAGAAAGTAGCAGAATTATAGATTAGATAGATAGATAGATATAAATATATACACATTTGGCAAAACAATATCCATAACTCTTTCAAATGTGTCAAATATAAAATATAAAGACAAATACATGACACAAAAACAAAATGTAAAATCGTAAAATAGGTTTTAAACGGATGCCTGCGCTGATGACTGGAAATGTAATTGAAATAGATACACCTGGGGCAACTCTGGTTTCCTGGTACATCAGCACATCCTGCAGCACTATCATATTTATTAACATCTGCATAAGTAAAGAACCGCATCCAATTAAACTGAGCAACATCCCCACTTAAACACTCCCCAGGTATCCGTGCGCTTCTGCCTGCCTGGGCTACAGTTATTAAAATTGCTCTGCATTTGTAAACCTAAGAATCGAATGCATATGCACAGACATGTATATGCAGAGAGAGAGAGCAAGAGAGAGCAAGAGAGAGAGAGAGAGAGGGATTCATCTGGAAATGTATGTGTATGGATCTCTGAGAATCCTTCCAATAAATACCTGTATAAACCTCTTTGGACTACAGACTCTCACTCTCTCTCAATCTCTCGATCAATCCATCTATTCACATCCAGACCTGAGCACAGCCACGGCTGGATTTCACCATCGTCTCAATCTGAGGAGTGAGGATTAATGCCAGGTGAAGGCTCTGACCTGCGTTAAGGTTGCTTAGCTTGGCAATAAAAAGAGAACAGCTTCATCAGCATTTCCTACACACCAAGAACAATACACAGAACAAAACAGACATTGATTCCCATGAATTAGACATAAATCAGAAGACTTTTTGTATCAGAACAATACAGAGGGAAGCTGCAATCCAGCAGAACCGGCAACTGACGTTGAGAATAACAAACAGTGCCAGGTCCGGACCCAGTGCCCTTATCAGTGCGTGTCTCAGAGGGCGGGGAGACAATTGACCAAACCTCTCAGTCCCCCATGGGCTATGAACCCCACCCAGTCACTCAGGGATCACGCAGCTCCAATGGTCTTGTAATGCATAGCAAATCAGCAGAACATAAGAACATACGAAAGTGTCCAGCCGAGAGGAGGCCATTCGCCCCATCGTGCTCGTTTGGTGTCCATTAATAACTAAGTGATCAAGGATCCTATCCAGTCTGTTTTTGAATCTTCCCAAATTGTCTCTTCAGCCACATCGCTGGGGAGTTTGTTCAGATTGTGACGCCTCTCTGTGTAAAGAAGTGTCTCCTGTTTTCTGTCTTGAATGCCTTGAAGCCCAATTTCCATTTGTGTCCCCGGGTCCGTGTGTCCCTGCTGATCTGGAAAAGCTCCTCTGGTTTGATGTGGTTGATGCCTTTCATGATTTTGAAGACTTGGATCAAGTCCCCACGTAGTCTCCTCTGTTCCAGGGTGAAAAGGTTCAGTTCCTCAGTCTCTCAGTAGGACATTCCCTTCAGACCTGGAATAAGAACTAAGATCACACGCGTCTCAATGATTCAGAGATTCTAATCTCTATGTCTTTAATAGTGTGATGTTTTAAATATGGTATTCTATGTTGATTGGACTGTTCTCTTGTAAATCTTGTAAGTCACCCTGGATATAGGCGTCCATCCAGTGGAATAAATAAAGCTAATAATGATAACAAGTGATCCTCCAGAGAAGATCTTGCAACCACAGTTTGATCCCATACGAAAGACTCGTACATTTACAATATACTGTCATTATAGGTGTTATATATTGTAGCGGTCTGGAACGGTTGTGTGAAATGGAGGTGTGTGTGTGTGCGTGTGTCTTGTGAGCTCTGCGTGTGGTGAGTGGGACAGATGTTCAGGGATCTGAGTGCTGGGTGGGAAATTATGGTGGCTGTTGCTTTAACTGCAACTCCTTATTATTTCTTGTTTTTATGCAAAACCGTGAATACATGTAGCAAAGAGTGGAAACAATACAGTATGTATAATACTGTACACTATTCTTACACAACAACATACAGGCAGGTGACAAATTAAAGGAAAAACCTGAATAAATGAGTGGAGGAACATAACGAATGCAGATGCCTCCAAACAGGTGTACTGCATGATACAATTAAGCCATTAACATCCTATCATGCTCTGTGGTATGTATACAAATGCTGAGCAGGCCCGGGTGACCTCAATTTTGGATCAAGATCGAAGGATCGAAATGCCTTTGAAAGACGCTCAACTGGCTCGTGTTCTGGACAAGTGGGCGAGTGCATGTGTGGGATACCAAGAGAACGGGACATGCCTGACTGCTGGACCCCTACAGTGAGGGGGTCCGGAGGCTCTGTTATGCTGTGGGGGGCATTTTCCTGGCATGGTTTGGGTCCACTTGTCCCCTTAGAGGGAAGGGTCACTGCAAATCATGCCAGAGTTATTCTGAGTGATCACCTTTATCCTATGGTGACACATTTCTATCCTGATGGGAGGGGTCTCTTCCAGGATGACAATGCCCCCATCCACAGGGCACAAGGGTCACTGAATGGTGTGATGAGTATGACAATGATGTGACTCATATGCTATGGCCTTCGCAGTCACCAGATCTCAACCCAATTGAACACCTATGGGAGATTCTGGACCAACATGTTAGACAGCGCTCTTCACCACCATCATCAAAATCCCAAATGAGGGAATATCTTTTGGAAGAATGGTGTTCATCCCTCCAATAGAGTCCAGAAACTCGTATAATCTGTGCCAAGAGCATTGGAGCTGTTCTGGGGCTCGTGGTGCCAACACCTTACTGACACACTTTATGTTGTTTTTTCATTTTACTTGTCAGCCGTCTGTATATTGTGAAGATTTGAGTATTGCATAGGGGCATATTTTGTGTAATGTGTTCTCATTTAACCCTCTCACTGCTGTGTTATGTTGATGGGCACAAACCCTACTGTGCGCCTGACTTTCATTGTGACAAAATTCTGGTATTGTTGTCAAGAAAACCATCAGGGTAAACAAAACACAATCTAATGATGTATTCTGTGTGAGTATGGCTCCTAGTTTCCCCCTTTTAATGGCAAAACATTTATTTTTATTTGTTTGTTTGTTGGGAAAATTACATTATAATTTATTTCAAATGAGAGCATTGCCTGACTGGCTCTGAACACCCATCGCCATTAATCAGCTGTGTTAAATTCCCCCACATCTTCAAACAATATTAATGCTCTCTGTGCTGAAAGGAGTCTATATGATTAAATCTTCCTTGTGTGTGCGTTAGTGGATTCCATTAAATTTCAAGGGAATCAATTATGATGAACGGCTCGGTGCCCAGGGGCTAACCTGAAGTAGTATCGCCTCGGGTCATGTGGTGAAACCCTGCTGGATATCAGGAGATGAGACTCACTTGTCCGAGAGATCTTCATTCACCTCGTTCATCTGCCAAATCCTCAAATGTGAGTCAGTGTCTGTGGTGCAATCAATATATTTAAACACTGCTTACAGGGCATTCCCCAAACGGACCTAAACATAGCTTTTCAAATGTGGTATAAGTGCAAGATCCTTGTCTTATTCATATGCCTTTTTTAGGTTTATATAAGGTATATGATATATATTTTAATCTGCAATTCATTAAAATAAAATAAAATAAGAAATTAAGTTTACCCACCTGAATGTAGTTATTTAACAGTTCCGAACATGTAGTTTACTTAGTATTTATTGGCAAGCATGGGCATTGAAAGACATTGAGTTAACATTTAATAGCATTTACCACAGTTTAGACAGAGAGAGATATCACTGACACTGGCTGATCTCATACAGAAGAAAATGACATTTTCTCAAACACAAACTGACAGGAGCAACGGCAGCTGAAGTCTGTTAAGAGAGCCCAGGAGAATGAAGACAGAGATGATTTATATGCAGGAATTATTTCTGTAAAATATATTATTGGAGAGAAATAATAATAATTTAATAAAATGTATGTTTTCTACTGTCAGCTCCGGGCTTTTAAAATTAGTTTTGCTGTCATATTTCGTGCTTTTAAATTTAATTACGGATTAGAGTAGACTTGCATTACAGGTGTCTTAACATATATATCGATACACAGTATATGGAATTAGTTACATTTAAGGGACTCGTATTTAATAAGTACTGTGAACAAACAGACCTAGTACAGAACTATTTGCATTTAGACTATTCTTTGGATTTGTGATTCGGACTTGTTGGATCTTTTGTCTGTGTATTTCTGCTGCACTTGATGTTTAAAGAGGGATCTGTTTTTACTGTGTAGGGTTTAGTTTTTCTTTTGTTCTCATTCACTCCAGCTCTATAAATGAATCTGTCCATTTCCTGAAGAGCCCAGCACCTATGGAAAGAGCCCTACACCGTGGCAACACACATACACACAAACACATAAATACATACATTGGTAAATAATAGTTACAGATAAACTCACTTCACATGACCTTGGCTCCCACGTTTACACTCGGAAATCAAGTGTTACAGGTATAAACAGATTCAGATGGTTTAATTCATACGATTAGATCATGATCGCTGCACGCTATCCCTGGTTTCGCGATGCATTTCTCTGTAGCAGTTGTGGACAAGTGTGTCTGCATGAGGCCTTGGCTCTCTTGAGCTGCTCCCAGGAGTCACCCGAGTAACAGTGCTTCACCATTTATCACAAAATAATGTCTTTTCTATCTCTGGTATCTGTCAACTGCTAATGCACTGCCCAGACGAGCCACATCTCCCTCACGGAGGAGAAGGGCTTATCTTGATGGGATTGAAAGTGCAGGCAGTGGGTCCACCTACACACATGCTAAACATTATATTCCTCAGCAGACAGGGCACAAACATTTTAAAGCATTACAAAGGCGCAGTATTGTTATCAGTACGGCATTGACATAAATATTTGGGGTTACCAAACTAGTGAAGTGGATTCTACATCATTTCTGTCACACTTCTGACATGTTTTTTGTTTGTTTGTTGTTTTTGTTTTCAAAAATGTAATTCTTCCTCTATCATTTCTTGCAGCCCAGGGTGATGGGATGTGCCTGCTGTAAAAATGGTCTGGTTTCACACAGGTTCTTAGCATGATTAATAAAACAAGGACACTACAAGCATCTCAACGTGTACGTCCCCCAGCCATTTCTCTCAATTCAAGCTTTGCTGGAGTCGTTAATGCTTTAGACACTGGCATTGTAAAGACAGCACATTTCCCAGGAGAAATCCTCATCTCCGATATGTAGACATGACTAGCAATAGGAGGAAATGATTTATATTTATGTCCTAAACAGAAATACAGAAACACACACACATCATCAGCAAACGACTTTGGGACTCATAACTAACGTTAAATATAGATGTTGCCATTTTAAATGCACAAATCACAAGCATTGCTTTGGCTCAGACTAGCTGTAAACTGTGTCAGAGAGGCAACATTAGCTGCCTGGGAGAGAGTCCCGACACATTGGCAGGGAAACTGCCTCCTCCCAAAGTACAGCACCTTGCAAAAGTCTTCAGACCCTCAGAGGTTTCATATTGTGTTGCTTTAAAGCTTGCAGTCATGACACTGTGAAGTAGGATTGAATGTGTTCTATACAAAATCCATTGCAAGCATTTGAAGCAAAAACATAAAGAAAGAAAGCGAAATAGATAATGAATATGAAATAAAAATGGAAAAGTCATGATTGCATTAGTATGCTGTGTGCCAACCTAAATTACTTCAAGTGCACAAAATGACTTTAACGAGACACACAATTAGTTGATTGGCCTCTGTCTGTGTGCAATTGTAGTAGTTTTCATGATTTCAGAATAAAAACACCTGTCTCCGTGAGGTTCTTTGGTCAGGTAATGAATTTCCAAAAAAGACTCAGCCGAGTTTTCAAAGCAAGTCAGGGAAAGCACAGATCAGGAGATGGGTACAAACCCGTATCAGTCTCTGAATAACTCTGTGAGCATTGCACCACGATGGTGTGTGAGATTGGTAGAGACTTACCTAAGACTTGCAGCTGTAATTGCTGCCAAATATTAAGCTGACGGGTCTGAATACTTACGCAATCAAAATATTTCAGTTTATTTTTCTTTTTAGGTCTTGCTGACATTCACTTTACCTTATCTTACCCCGGTAAGTCTTCAGTTTGAGCATTCAGGATTTGAGAAAAAATATTAAGTTAAACAAAATGTATATGTCTGATTTTTTGATTTATTTATAAAAATGTCCATCCTAAATATTTTTCTGTGTGGAGCTGTTGGGATAAACACAGAACTCCAGGGGGTCTGCCATCATCAGATACAGTCATCACCAATTAATATTAATTAATATCACAGCGAGGAGATCTTAAGCCCGCAAAAAGGTTTCACTGACTGAATTTTCCCCAGACAAATCTTTAAAATAATGTGTCGGTATGCTTCCATGCTTTCTTGCATTTTTAATATGCTATAATTATTTATGTGTTTGTGTGTATGTATGTAAAAACTAACACATTAACATATTTTGTATTTTCTTTGTCTACTGTGGAATTAATTGTGTTTTCACTAGTGCTGAAAAATCGTACCCTTGCATTTAGTTTAGCTGGAGGGCAAGAGTACAGATTTAGCAGCAGACCAGATCACTTGCACAGGAACTTGTATATTTATTTCCAAGAATGCGTTCCAAAGCCCCACATAAAATGCAGAGTCGGTGCACCACTGTCCGCCGATTGCTCTATATCTGGTTCAAATAAAGCGTGCGGAAATTATGCAAAATAACCATCTTTTTCCAGGGGCCTATTTCGTTCTTTGATACATTCAAAGTCATACCTTTAGTAATACTAAAGTCATTTCCCCAATTATTTTGTCTTCCTTACATCGCTCGCTTGTGTCTGTGGTGTCCCCACATGTTGTTGATGCTGTAATGACCTTCAAATCAGCGTCTTTGTCTTCCAAGCTGTCACTCTGTATCCAGTCTTTGGTGCGATTTACATCTCTAGTGTCGGGGACAAACTCTTAATAAGCCTGAATGAGCCTGTACGCACACTTAATTCTCATCTTCAAGGACGGTTTGTATTCTTTTGAATTCATTTATTTGTTTAAGGAGAACGCGACTGTTTCCACAGGAACACGGTTCTCTCACGTCTCGCTCACAGTGGGGCTTTACGAGGCACAACAAGATTTGTCTAGTAAATCCACTCCGATGTAATTCAGCCACCAGAGAGTTTGATAATCTAGGATTCCTTCAAAAGGATCGGGGGAAAGGCCGCTGTCACCCATCTTTCTTTCCGAAAGGCATGTCAGCTTCGTCGCTAGATTAACTTCAAATCCCTGATATATATTTATGGGGATTGTGATGTACATTTTAAAATGTTTTATCTTTGTTCTTCCCAGTCTTTATAGCCAAAGACTCTGTTAATAGTTCACTATCAACCTTAACCTTTTCCTACAGCGACAGTTTAAAAAAGAAATAATCCTGAAACGGGTGCAGCTTAATTACTTTCAGTTGTACTTGATAGGGAATTTGCCCATAGTATTTTACAGGAACTTGTGAACAGAATAATTTATAGTCATCCCGTGGGGAAATGAAAAGGATTCGGCGCCTTTATGCACGCTGCTGCCAGGCAAGTACGTTCAACCTTTTAGAAATGTCATTGCTTTGATTTCACAAGCGGCAGCCATTCCTACAGAACAAACCGTCAATCAAGTGCCGTCCCGATGGCGGTCCGATGTGCCCAGAGCTCATTTCTCTCGGTCCCCGTGGGGGGGGTGGGTTGTTGTGTTTTTCCTGTGTAGTGTCTTGATTGACAGCGATAAAACTTCAGCACCTTTTCTTAACAAAAACAAAAAACGCTTATATCAATTACTCCGCGTTTAAAAAAGGTGCTGAGGCAGGCATTTCTGTGGTAATCGCCAGGGTGAAAACCACTGAAGAGCCATTGGGCAGCGTTGGCTCGATGACATCTGAGCATTGCATTCATGTCTGTTTCACCAGCCGCCTATCTGAACCATTAATTGAATTTACACTCCAATCCAGCTGAAAGCAATAATACAACAAACTTGGAAGGAAGGAAATATCCAAAATCCATGACATGATAAGCATTAATCCACCGTTCCATCTTCATGTCAAAGTTTATAACACCTCATCTCCCCGGCAGCTGATGGTTTCAAAATAAATCTGAATAAAACTGAATACAACAAAAAGTAATAAAATAAGCATTTGAAAGTGAGAGTCGCTTCAGTTTGAACTGGGAGCTCAGACACATTGTCTACGCTTCAGAGAACAAAACCCGCATATGAAACTGAGTTAGAGAATTAATTACAGAAAGTTCAAGCCTTGCCCATTGTTTGATATTATTTGCTGTAGTCATCCTCATCCCACACTGCTTTCCATTACTGTTAGTATTTGTCTGTGTGTCTTGAAAGGGGAACAAGCGTGGTTCTATTGGTTTATTGTCTACGAGGAATAAAATATTACTTTTTTGATGCATTTGTGGAGTTCGGAGAGCATTATTTGGAGCTAATGCAGTGATCTTCTAGTCGGATGCCTGTTCACAAGTTAACTGTACACAAAAGTATCAGTTTTTTCAATCAATGTCACAAAATCCTGGCGAACACGTATTCATTTTTCCAACAGCCGTTCGTGGTCAAGATGTCAAGGGAGCAGCTTTGGACAAAGGGAGAATGACAGCCATCGGCCACACTAAACTTATCGGTAATCTTTCGTTTCAAATGGCTCATCGAAAACATACATCATGCATCAAACATGATGAAGACAGAATAAAGTACTCAGCCCCCTTGAAACACATGGGCGCGTGCCGATAAATCTGAGTGGTCATGCAACCCAGATATTTGTTTCAGAGACAATTCGATCAAGAAACCTTTGAGCTTCCTTCAAGATTTCCCAAGTCCACGGAGCGGTAAATGGATTTTGAGAATACGGAAGAGACACATCAGTGAAGTGAAGTACTGGAGAGACTCAAACAGTGACCGGAGGTGTTAAAATCACTAATAATATCCACTGCACAGTGTGAGAGGTCTTTCAGTATGAAGAATGACACAGTATGAGACCCATTGTCACTGGAAATAACATCCAAACTATTTATAAAAACTGTTGGCCCTCCACTTGATCATTTCAAACTGGAAAGCTAAGGCAGATCTTGGGTAGGCAGAAAGTAAAGAAGAAATCAAATGTCACTGCAGGTATGAAAACTGTCTGGAAGCTGCTGGAATGATTTAAGGAAAGGCAATTTAATGCCAGCTTTTGACTTCCACCATTACCTGGAAAAAACCCACACACCTTACTTATTCATGATTAGTAACACGTGAAGACACATAAAACCATGCTTATAGAAACCGCACTAGTTCGCCTTTAAGGATGCCGTGGTTTCGCTCTGCAGAGAGTCGGCTTCAATCGTATCATTCTGTTTATGATTCATGTTATGAGAAGGCGTCTGCCACAGTGCCTGTCTTGATAAATGATAATGTCATTGATCCACCCTGTGTATCACACATTAGTTCCTTAGGGCAAACAGATGTGTCAACAACCTATAAAAGAATGGCTTCAGAAAGAGATAAATGCACTCACACAGTGGAGGTGAAGAAATGCCGATTGAATTCTGGAAGAATGGGGGGGAAAAAAAGAAAAGAGAAAAGATTGAATTCAGGGCACAGCGAGGGGCACCTAATGTTCTTCCGCGACTCTCCGTCAGAATGATAACCCTTGTATAAAAGAGGAATAATCTTAACTAATGATGCAAACATGCACATCAACAGTGGCGCAAATGACATCAGATAAAAATGAGGAATGGAGGACAATTGCCAATGTGATCTCGCAGTAGATTTAAGTATGGCAACTGATTTAAAAAAAGAGGAATTTACGGAGTTGCTGGGAAACTACTAATAACTCAGCCTGTCAATGTTATAGCAGCCCAAGGCGTACAAAGATAGATTTTTGTAGATTTCACGAGCATGTCTAATTGTCTGTGGGGTAGATTTGATGCAGGTTAGAGAAAGTTGCAAACAAATGTATGGATAAAATGTTTTACACGGTGCTGGAGAATATAAATTGCTTCCTTGTTCAATGCTTCAGTACAATACCACTCACGTCAAAGCTGCCTTTTAGCTACAAGCTCTCTGCTTTGTCCAGATTAAATATAATTGACTGTGTTCTCCAGAAAAAACTTCAGTTGTGGGTTGCGTACAATCATGTAACACTCAACTGTCTCCATGAACATCTTCCAGTGGTAATGCCCTTAGAGATCAGTTCATTAAAGGGCAGGATTATGAACAATACAAATAAATATATTGGGCCATATGTGGACAAATGTTTGCTTTTGTTGTATTTTTTCCCACCATGCAACAGCAAGTCAGTGGACTCCATCAGTCTGAAGAGATTTGTGGCTTTTTATCACAACGTAGTGATAATGTAATTAAATTATCAAGGACATTATTCACCGCTCAGACAGTACAAGGTGCACTTAGCTGAAGTTTGCAAGAGCTGGCGCGAGAACGACTTCCTAACAAAGCCTCTGACCTTTGAAAAGCAAATGATACTTGAAGAGACGTCAGTTAAGCTCCAAGGAGTCTTTCTAAAATAAAGATGTATTATCTGGGAATGGGGGAAAAAAAATGTCTAATTTGTCAGGCTATTGTCGACGAAGTTAACAGGCTGGCAACTTCTTTACAGCAGATAGAGGTTATCGAGAAACGGTTCGCTTGTGTTTGCAGACCCGAATTGCTCTCTTTATGTGAGAGGAACACACTTTTTTTGTTGTTGTTGTTGTTTTATCTGATATATTCAGGCGACAGACCGGATGTAATTACGCTGAGTTTTTAATACCTAACCGCTATCCCTGTATATTAATTAAATCACAAGAAACTGATGTGCATTTATGTAAGAACAATAAATAAAAACTTACCAAGAAGCCAACTGTGACTTTATTAAGTTCTATAAATATGTGACAACATTGATTTAAAATGAAGGAGTAATTACACAAGGCGAGATATTTCAGTTAATGTCCTGGCTCGTGTCAGGATTCCTTCAGCTTTCAATCAATAATCCCCAGCTAATCTCTTTAGCAGTCATTTAAAATAACAATACATTTGGAATAAGTTACACAGGGGTAGACACACGCTCATGAATGGAAGCTCCCCCCCTTTCAATGCTTGGTTTGAATATCATTGTAGAAGTGTTTTCCCTTAAAGTCACAGTCTGGAGTGCGGAGTCAGGAAATAGTATTTTGTTTAGTACACAGTTTGTCCCTAACTCTGAATTTAGATTAACTAAACCTCCATATGAGGAAACGTGGTACAAGAAAAGCAAGATTAAACAGAACATAAAGTGTCCAATCGAGAGGAGGCCATTCGCCCCATTATGCTCGTTTGGTGTCCATTAATAAGTGATCAAGGATCCTATCCAGTCTGTTTTTGAATCTTCCCAAATTGTCTCTTCAGCCACATCGCTGGGGAGTTTGTTCAGATTGTGACGCCTCTCTGTGTGAAGAAGTGTCTCCTGTTTTCTGTCTTGAATGCCTTGAAGCCCAATTTACATTTGTGTCCCCGGGTGCGTGTGTCCCTGCTGATCTGAAAAAGCTCCTCTGGTTTGATGTGGTCGATGCCTTTCATGATTTTGAAGACTTGGATCAAGTCCCCACGTAGTCTCCTCTGTTCCAGGGTGAAAAGGTTCAGTTCCTCAGTCTCTCAGTAGGACATTCCCTTCAGACCTGGAATAAGTCTGGTTGCTCTCCTCTGAACTGCCTCTAGAGCAGCGATATCTTTCTTGAAGTGTGGAGCCCAGAACTGTCCACAGTATCCAGATGAGCTCTAACTAGTGCATTGTACAGTCTGAACATCACTGCTCTTGTTCTCAATTCTACACTTGACAATTTACCCTAACATTGTGTTTGCCTTTTTTATTGCTTCCCCACATTATTTGGATGGAGTCCACATAGACTCCTAGGTCTTTCTCATGCATTACTTCATCTAGTTCTGTTCCTCCCATAGTGTAATTATAGTGGACATTTTTGTTACCTGCATGTAATTCCTCTCTATGAAAGTTTTGCATTTGCAGCACTGTGGAGTAGTGATTAGGGCTCTGGACTCGTGACTGGAAGGTTGTGGGTTTAAATCCTGGGTGGGGCAGTGCTGTTGTACCCCTGAGCAAGGTACTTCACTTAGATTGCTCCAGTAAAATTGCTCAGCTGTATAAATGGGTACAAATGTAAGTCGCCCTGGATAAGAGCGTCAGCTAAATGACAAAAATAATAATAATAATAATCTGGTCCACACAGGGTTGAGCTGTTAGGAGGCCAATCTCTCTTCACCAATTCAGGGTCAACACTGCAGCTCCTGAGATACACGTCACTCCTGAACAGGATTGATCAATGCTGGCTCCTATAGGAAACAGTGTCACCCACTGAGCCGAGAGTGAAAGGAAAGTGGTAGTGGTAGAGAACTGTGGTGTGTTTGTCTTCTGGATCCTTCATGAAAAGTGCTTAAATCAAGCAGGAGTTGTGTGACACATGCCAATTAGACTGTGCGTCCACTCGAGTGTACGCCAGTTCCACGTGGATCACGTTGTGCCAGATGAGGAGAGAGCAAATACGGGCCCCCTAGGAATACGCTGAAAACATACATAATAGTCCATAATTATGAGCAACTTTCCAGACATGCACGACCTATAACTGGAGCCCTATGAAAGCTAGCCTCAGAGACCATTAATCTATAGTTATATTGAAATTATGGTAATGAGCAATAAAATAAGTAGAGCATTAGGCAATGAGCAATTAAAATCCTTAATCGTGACTTGTTTTTCTTTACTACCTGACTTGGCACAGTTCCCCTTTGGTTTTAAAGCAATCTCCACAAAGAGAAATGCATTAAAGTTTTGTTGAAGGCAATACGAATGTGACTGTGTTTCCATAAAAATCTCAATTAGCAGAATCTAAAAGGTTTGAAAGATTTTGCAATTATAAACAACAAACAGGAAACAAAATAACGACGTTTTCACTCCTACCTCTGTACCTTCTTCTTGCGTGACTTTGTAAAAGTTTGAATGGCAGAGCACAGATTTCATTGCACCACACAGTTCAGCATTATCTGCTTTCTGCATTTCGTTTTGAGCTACAAAATCCCACTACAGTCCTATCTGTTCAATGGTAATAACTCTTTGATATGGAGAGTGCTTTTGTATATCAAGCAAGATATTTTAAAATGGTACCATTGCTGGAGACACATTTTATATTGTATATTAGACACAATCCCTTTCATCCTATCCTGTAGTGAATCCTGGTGTTTTCTTTGTATCCAGGCACACCAACTGACTCTGAACTGAGGTGTGTTTTTTTTAAGGGTAATATTTTATTCGATTCCCCTTAATACACATCAACGAAGGCCTCATTTGCCTAATGACATGACAGGCACAAATGTATTCATGTGGTCCTTAAGGTAAACTCAACATTTCCTTTAGTAAATTATAGTTTGCACTGTTTCAATCAGAAGTTGGAGGCACAATAAAAAGAGGCAAGTTTATAAACGTGGTTGTGTAGTGTTATATAGCCATTATGAACATGTTATGAAGTGTTTATGAAGGGGATATGAATGCTACATAAAGTGGGTGTCAAATAATACCAATTAACTAGCATTTTATCTCAGACACAGAGCGCAGACAAAAGCCACCGGTCTGGGCAGCACTGTGGTGTAAAACGCCTCCTCCATTAGCGCCTCCATATAGACGATGCCGTGTCAATGCACAGGGACAGTGCCCGAAAGGCATCTTATGATTGTGTATTTGTTTGTAGGGGGGAAATCAAGGGATTTGTAGATAGCGAACGGAAGATAGATTTTCAATACAATTGTACTTGTAATCCCAGATAAATTTGTGATCAGAGAGGAAACATGTTGTCTGCATTATAGAGGGCCCGAGGCGATTTAAAACACGGCCAACATCAACAACTTAGTATAGGCATATTCAACCCACAGTGCAGGCAGCGTTCGCACAGGAACGCATCTCACTGTGCTCCTATGCTGTGCGTTTGGTTTTTCTGCCTTCACACACACGTAGGCAGGGGCTCGGACGGACACTCGGATGCACTTCTTGAGAATTTGATTCATCGCCTTGCTGCTCCTCCGGGGGAGATATGAGGGTCCTTCCTCATCGCAGGGGAGGTCAGACATTGCTCGACTGTAGAGCCTTGAGCTGAGAACCGAGGCCAATAGGCACAGAACGCCCTACAGTGCAATCTTATATCTCAGACTCACAAACGCAAAAATCAAATCAAATCCCTGCCCTGTCCAGGTGCAGCTGAGTCAGCATGTTTAGCTTGTATTGGCTTTTACACATCTAGTTTTTATTGTGTGTATTATACGTTTTGTTTCCCCCGATATGCTATTTGTCTAGATTTAAGGTTCACGAGTTATACCACTGTAAAGAGGCTCAGGCACAAAAACATGTCTGTTCTATAGCTTATTTTACACAATCCTAGAGACAGAAAATAAAAACATAAAGTGTCCAAATGAGAGGAGGCCATTCGCCCCGTCGTGCTCGTTTGGTGTCCATTAATAACTAAGTGATTAAGGATCCTATCCAGTCTGTTTTTGAATGTTCCCAAATTGTCTCCTCAGCCACATCGCTGGGGAGTTTGTTCAGATTGTGACGCCTCTCTGTGTGAAGAAGTGTCTCCTGTTTTCTGTCTTGAATGCCTTGAAGCCCAATTTCCATTTGTGTCCCCGGGTGCGTGTGTCCCTGCTGATCTGGAAAAGCTCCTCTGGTTTGATGTGCTCGATGCCTTTCATGATTTTGAAGACTTGGATCAAGTCCCCACGTAGTCTCCTCTGTTCCAGGGTGAAAAGATGCAGTCCCTCAGTATCTCCGAGTAGAAGCACATTGAGTGTAACGTATTTAATAACAGTTTTTAAAGCACTGTTCAGACCAAGGCTCCCCACTGTATTTAATACGAAACATCAGAAAATAATACATAGGGGGAATTGCTGGAGTTGAACATTTGTAAAACAACTGCTTCTGCTGTCCCTGACGAAATCAACAATTCAGCGACAGTAATATGGTGTAAGTGCACGAAATAATGGGGTTCTATTACCACCGTTATTATTTCTACAAGTATGAAGAATAATAAACACTCTCTCTGCATTGATCACTGCCTTGGGTGGTTCTCTAATTATGGAGGTCATTGCCTCCTTTTCTCAGTGTGTTTCAGAGACACCGTACTGAAATATTGCATTGTATCATTGTGACACAAGGGAAATTAATTCCATCTCTTGCTTTCAGAGGCAAGATTTAGCTTCTTCTCGAGTCAAAAGCCAAGGTATCATCGTGTGCCGTTGCAGTTTGTCTTCCAGGATTCCTTGATCTTGGGGCGTCCTTCCTGTTTATTAAAACACCAGCGTCCCCACCACAAATACTGCATCTCTCCAAACATGTATTAAAGGAGTGCATTTAGTGTGGGGTCGTGTGTAAATGCTTTTTAAAAGATGTTTGTGTTTTTAATCTACACTATGCATTTGCAACAGGAACATTTTAATCCAGTGTGTTAAGGTGTACCGTCGTTTCATGTTTACACAATAAACTAACCGAACAATAGGTTTTACTTTATGTGTTCGCATGTGCAATTTACATTATTGAATAAAGGAAATAATTCATTCTCAAGTCATTTGGCCCATGTTGATGGTCTGCTTGACAGGAATTCACCAAACTACTCTGTAAAGAAGAACCGTCTATTAGGGTTGGCCATGCAGAGCTGGACAGTTTTTGTTAGTTGTGCTCAGGAGCCGGAGCGGAGCTGGAGCTGGCAGTGCTGGAGCCGTTGCTGAGCTCATGGAGCTGCTCCACTCTTTCCTCCCCTTCATTAAACTCAGCCAGATATTAAGTCCAGTTTTCATGAATTAACAAAATATATAACTTCATAGGTATTGTTGTGTGTTGGGGGTTATAAAATAAGATCAGTTCTCACTCCAGCTATTAGAACATAATACATCATTTTTTATGAATTGTAATTATACCTTCACTTTCTCACACCTCTCACTTTCTAGAAGTGATTCTATAATCTCAGGGCGTCTCATGAACCACTAGCAAAAGAAGTCCATTTTAACTCTAAAGTTTTAAATATTTCCAAATTATTTTATTCCAACCAAATTCATCATCTGCCTAACTTAACCTCATTTTATAGCCGTCTGTTATCTGAAATGTCCTGACTAGTTTGTCCAAAAGTTGGTTGCCAGGGAGTCACATGCAGGAGTCATGCCCCCTGCACCTTATTTGCCACTTTTGAGATACAAAAATACTGGACACCTGGTGGGGGGGGTTTGCGAAATTTCAACCTAGAAGTGGGTGCTGGCAATTAGACGACGATGGGTGGGGGGTTGAGGAAAAATTGTAGACTGATAAAAAAAATTAATGACATATTCAATAGATTATAGTACTTAAAATAACGGGACATCTTCCAAAAAGACTGGACAGGGGGTCAAAGTTCATACACTACATGGCCAATGGTATGTGAACAACTGCTCGTCAAACATCTCATTCCAAAATCATGAGCATTAATATGGAGTTGGTCCCTCCTTTGATGCAATAACAGCCTCCACTCTTCTGGGAAGGCTTTCCACTAGATGTTGAAACATTGTTGTGGGGATTTCAGCCACAAGAGCATTAGTGAGGTCGGGCACTGATGTTGGGCGATCAGCCAGTTGGCTTTTCCATTCATCACAAAGGTGGGATGGGGTTGAGGTCAGGGCTCTGTGCAGGCCACTCAAGTTCTTCCACACCAATCTCAACAAACTATTTCTGTATGGACCTCACTTTGTGCACGGGTTGTCATGCTGAAATTAAGATTTCCCTTCAGTGAGACTAAGGGGTCAAGCCCTGAGACCATTATTCCTCTTGCAATCTTTACAGTTGGCCTATGCATTAATGCAGGTAGCGTTCTCCTTTCATCCACCAAACCCAGATTCCTCCGTCGGACTGCCAGATGGTGAAGCGTGATTCATCACTACAGAGATCGCATTTCCACTGCTCCCAGGTCAAATGGTGGCTAGCTTAACACCACTCCAGCCGATGCTTGGCATTGCGCATGAAGATCTTAGGCTTGTGCAACTGCTCAGTAGAGGTCTTCACGGGTCCACCCGAACCCGAGGACCCGGGACCCGTACGGGTTGGGGTCCATATTTTAAATGGTCAGCCGTGTCCGGCCTGGGTCCCATTCTTGTACTTCGGGTCCCGGGTCTGTTTAACATTGTGTGTAATACCCGAGTGATGCGATGACTTTACCAATTGACAATTGGCTATTTTATTTAGAAGGCGGGACTTATTCCAATATATCGGTGTTTGACAGATGACGTAAACCGAAGTGCATTATTGGCGTCGTCACGATTTTTGAGATATCGTGGTTGAAGTTCGTTCGCTTTGTATATTTAAAATGTATGGCAGACGCGTCTCAGAGCACAGATGACAGCAGATTATAATAATGCTAACATCAGCGGCTGTGGCTCTGAACGAGCAATCATTATTATATTTCAAAAGGGCAAACAGTGGAAGTTATCGTATTATGCGAGATACAAAAAAACTGCAAAGCTGCAAAGCTGCCACCGTGACAGCAAGTGGACTTTTGAAACTGAAATAATGAGTGGATTATACAGGCGCTTTCAATCAGCAAGAGAGGAACAACATGGATGTTATTTTACCAGCTGTCCTGGCGAGGAGGACGGACTGTGTGCGTCACGTTCAGCGTCACGTTCAGGTACAGGAGAGAAGCTACTAGCGTTACATTAGGTAAGACACAAAGTTTTATGTTCACAACTGTAAATTAACTTGTCAATAGCAATTAGCTGTGGGATCTGTGCCGATCGGGTTCAATCGGGTCTGTGTGTCCCAGCCGGGTCCGGGTCCAGACTTCAAATAATAGACGGGTCTGAGTCGGTTCTGGGTAGTACATTTACGGCACTTCTCGGTTCTGCACGGGTCCGGGTCCAAACTTTCAAATAATAGATGGGTCTGGGTCGGTTCTGGATAGCACATTTCCGGGTCTCTTCGGGTTCGGGCACACATTTTTGGACCCGTGAAGACCTCTGCTGCTCGGCCATGGAAACCAATTTCATAAAACTCCTGACAATCAGTTATTCTGCAGACGTTGCTTCCAGAGGCAGTTTGGCATTCAGAAGTGATTGTTGCAGCCAACAAAAGACTATTTTTATGCGCTATGTACTTCAGCACTCAACAGTCCCGTTCTGTGAGCTTGTGTGGCCGACCACTTCGCAGCTGAGCTGCTGTTGCTCCTAGATGTTTCCTCTTAACAATAACAGCACTTACAGCTCACCAGGGCAGCTCTAGCAGGGCAGACATTTAACAAACTGACTTGTTGGAAAGGTGGCATCCTATGACGAAGTCACGTTGAAAGTCATTGAACTCTCAGTAAAGTTCATTCTACTGACAATGCTTGTCTAAGGTGATTGCTGTGTGGCTTGATTTTAGTGGCTCTCAAAAGTATTCACCCCTCTTGGTCTTTTCCACATGTCATTGTGTTACAACATGAAATCAGAATGGATTTAATCAGTCAACATGTAATCAACACCGAAAATGTCCATAATGTCAAAGTGAAAAATATGATCTGCATTTTCTAAATTAATTACAAATACAAAACAGAAAATTATTGAATGCATAAGTAATCACCCCTTCAGTCAATATTTGGTAGAGGCAGCTTTGACAGCAATTCCAGCCATGAGTCTATGTGTATAGTCTCTACTAGCTTTGCACATCTGGACACAGCAATGTTTGCCCATTTGCCTTTGCAAAATTGCTCAAGCTCCATCAAGTTGGATGTGGCCTTTGGTGAACAGCAATGTTCAACTCTTTCCACAGCTTTGACTGGGCTACTCCAGGACATTGACCTTTTTATTTTAAAGGCACTCCAGTGTGGCTTTGGCTGTATGTTTGGGGTCATTGTCCTGCTGGAAGATTAATCTTCTCACAAGTTCCAGGTCTCTTGCAGACTTCAGCAGGTTTTTTACAGGATTTCTCTGTACTTTGCTGCATCAATTTTACATAATGTTGCCACCACCTTGCTTCAGGGTAGGGATGGTGTTCTCAGGATGATGTGCGGTGTTAGGCTTCACCAAATGTAGCACTTAGCGTTGAGGCCAGAAAGCTCTATTTTGGTATAATCAGACCCAAGAATCTTCCTCTACTCAGAGTCTCCCACATGCCAAACACAGTAATTAGAAGGGGTGTCCACATACCGTTAACCATGTAATGTACAAATGCTGGACAGTCCGCTAAAATACTGTCCGGCTGGCAACCCTAATTGCCACAGACAACTTTACAAGTTTCTACTTTTTCATGTTTGAATGGTTAAACAGATGTTTGTTATTAATATTTTGGTTTTGTTAAACAGTTATTTACATAAAATAAGTAAAAAAGGAATCATTATTTATAACGTTCGCATCCTAGTTTGCACTGTTTTTTGTGGCTCCGGAGCCGGAGCTGGTTAAAAGCAGCCGGAGCCGGAGCAGCAGTGTGGAGCTGCTCCGGAGCTGGAGCTGGGGCTGCTGGAGCCGGCCTGGAGCTGGAGCTGAACTTCTGGAGCCACTCCGGAGCCGGAGCCAGCAAACCCGGAGCACTGCCAACCCTACCGTCCATCTTGGCAGGAGTTTGTCACACCAGATCAATATTTTGATATCAATTCTTCAACTGTATAATTGCATGCTATCAATGTCACCAAAGAAAGTCCTAAAAAGTGTTAAAGATCAATGACCGGTTGTTTGCTGTGTTTGTTTACACACTTTAACATACTTGAAAAAAAGTGTGCTGTTTTACATTTGGCGCCCCATAGTTTTGTCTGTAAGAGTCCTTTATGAAAAACTGCTTTTTACTTTATTGTTAAGCAATCCTTATATGGAATAAAATGGGATTATATTTGGATTTAAGGATTAGCAAGAAATTTATCATTGCATTTATCAAACAAAACGAGGCGCAGGCTGGGAGCAACATGCATTTCAGAGAAAAAAAAAAGTTATCTTTCGGTTTTCTCCAAGGTGATGAAAAGACGATGAAGAAGATTGCATACATTACAAAAAAAATCTATACTGATGATAGTTTAACTGCGCTTTTTCCTCGTTCGCATTATCTTTCCAAACTTCACACATCAGGGATTCAGCTTGTGGAGACCTAACAATCAAATAACAATGAATACATGAGCTGTACAACTGATGTACCATGGAATAGCAATTAGCGGTGTGATACTGAGAGAGATTTAATGCCTCTCTTTCTCCTCAATCGGAAATAAATAAATGAATAAACCGAACAAAACATGCCAGGTGCCGAGCTGCCCTTGAAAGCTGAAAGTTAAAACAAACTGTTCTTCAAATCAATTACAAATCATTAGGACAGATCCTTTTTTTCTCGGTCGACTGAGGCGTGAAAGATAACAAAACATCAACAGAGCCCTTGGACTGTTTTGGGTTGCTTTTTTCTTCTTTCTAACTGACAAAGAAACTAAAGTTATGGATTAAAAAAAACAGCCAATGCACAAATCGGAAAGCACGGCGATGCACAGGGGCTGGTTTATCCTAAATGCGAAGTTAAAGCGCGGGTTAATCTCAGCATCCCAAAGCATTCTGACAAAAGGGGGGAGAAAAGCTTGTTTTGGGGGAAAAAAGAAAAGATAACTGAAATATCTGCTGCATATCCCTTTCAATTAACCTTAATGTCATTCTTTGGGGAAGAAAGCCGGGGAAGAAAATCCGGTGGAGAAAAAAAAAAACACTCTCTTCGGCATTCGTATTGCCTGTGTTAATCTTCATTCTCTGCTTTATCCCCTCTCCACTCATCTCTCTGCCTTTGATTTCAAAGCTGGGAGACCCGGGCCTAACCTTGTCAGCTGCGGTTCACAGGCGCGCACCGGGATGATGGGTCTCTGATCTGGCAAATTGATCGACTGCGAGGAAAAGTGAGGAAGGCTCTCTCTGACAAGCAGTAAAGCCCTGTTCTTTAAAGTTGCAACCGGAGAGCCGTGTGTGCGTGGAATTAATGGCCAGCCTGTGTTTACGGACGCCTCAGAGGCAGGAGAAGAGAGGCACCCGTGTCCGGAAACTAAATGCCTATGAAGAGTAATTAAGACCGACTTTTCACGACAAATGTGTTTTATTATATGGTTATGTTACTGGATGCTAATTAGAACTGATTGCTCTAATTAGACCTATGCCAATAAAATTAAACTGTCATTAAGAGTGCTAAATGGGCTGTTCGTGGTCTAAATTATTATTGATATATCGGCTGTCACAATGTTTACGGGCCGCTGTGCTCGTATCTGTGGCTCCCATGGTGGGGATGGTAGATATTATATCCTGATTTAGGGGTTAGCCCTTGAACCGGCTGGCGTGGCGAGCTCGGCGGGTTTTGAGTGACAGCCGTGGAAGACAGTGAAGAGATGGGACAGAGTGTGGCGTTAAATTAAGACACTGCGGGAAATGATTGCATCTATTACCAGAAAATGTGTTTATATATTTCTTTATTACCATATAATAACTTTGCATTGGAAAGGCATGTTTTGGCTTATACTGATGGTGTTTTAAAATATTTTCTCGAGGTAAACAAATCAATCTTCCCATCTTGTACGTGGTCGACCTCTCTCATCTCTTGGGATCCATTCGATATCTTCCTTTCTCCCTCTTTTGAGCTGTTCTTCTTGCGGTGTGTCCGGCCCATTCGCCGTTTTAACACTTTCACTCTCTCTGTCACATATTTAACAGAGCAAATCTGAATGTGCTGCAGAGATGCATGTAGCTAAAGGTTCAAGAATACAACAGAACTCTAGGGGGAAATAAGCGGATTTAAGATGTCTGGTAAGGGAAAGAAAGAAGTTGAGGGAGTCTGGGTCAATAGGGGCGGAAGTTTCCTGCGGTTGTGAAAGAGCCATGTTCGGTGTTTGCCCTTGATCGAAGGTTCTCTACAGCGTGGTGCGGGTCTCTGTAATCAACAGCTTCACAGAGCATCTACATAGCTATCAATGTTTTCAGAGTGTTGCCATTTGGATAGTGTGGCCCGGTAAACCTGGAAACGTTGGAGGTTTGAAACGGGGGCCTTAGAACATTACTCGGTCACAGGACTGACACGTGAATATCTTACACACTGCCTCAGAGATCTGAAGAGTGTCCTCACCAGGTGATTCTCAGTAATTGGCTCTCACTTAATTATCATACGAAACATAAGAAACATAAGAGCATAAGAAAGTGTCCAATCGAGAGGAGCCCATTCGCCCCATCGTGCTCGTTTGGTGTCCATTAATAACTAAGTGATCAAGGATCCTATCCAGTCTGTTTTTGAATGTTCCCAAATTGTCTCTTCAGCCACATTGCTGGGGAGTTTGTTCAGATTGTGACGCCTCTCTGTGTGAAGAAGTGTCTCCTGTTTTCGGTCTTGAATGCCTTGAAGCCCAATTTACATTTGTGTCCCCGGGTGCGTGTGTCCCTGCTGATCTGGAAAAGCTCCTCTGGTTTGATGTGGTCGATGCCCTTCATGATTTTGAAGACTTGAATCAAGTCCCCACGTAGTCTCCTCTGTTCCAGGGTGAAAAGGTTCAGTCCCTCAGTCTCTCAGTAGGACAGTCCCTTCAGACCTGGAATAAGACTGGTTGCTCTCCACTGAACTGCCTCTAGAGCAGCGATATCTTTCTTGAAGTGTGGAGCCCAGAACTGTCCACAGTATCCAGATGAGCTCTAACTAGTGCATTGTACAGTCTGAACATCACTGCCCTTGTTCTCAATTCTACACTTTTGACAATATACCCTAACATTGTGTTTGCCTTTTTTATTGCTTCCCCACACTGTTTGGATGGAGAAAGTGAGGCGTCCACATAGACTCCTAGGTCTTTCTCATGCGTTACTTCATCTAGTTCTGTTCCTCCCATAGTGTAATTATAGTGGACATTTTTGTTACCTGCATGTATTACCTTGCACTTGTCCACATTGAATTTCATCTGCCAGGTGTCAGCCCACAACTGAATGTTATCTAAGTCCCTTTGAATAGCCTGTGCTGCAGAGATTGTATCTGCTGAGCCACCTATTCTGCAAATTTGACAAGTTTGCTAACTATCCCAGAGTCCAGATCATTAATATAGATTAGAAACAGCAAAGGCCCTAGTACTGATCCCTGTGGAAGTCCACTAACAACCTCACTTCAGGTTGAAGCGACTCCTCTAAATGACAACTGAATACCACTGGCCCCCAAATGTACTCCTGTCTTTTCAGTTCTTCCTTCCAGCAGAGCTATTCCAGCTCATAGTAATGAGAGAGGGTCACTGCAGTCCTTCAGATCAGTGACATCATTGTGAGTTTGGCTGGACCAGATAAAGTGAGTCCTGGGTTTTGCACTTTCCACCATTTCCAAATCCCCAAACTCCCACAGGTGGATTGATGGCAAACTGGCATCGATCACACTCAAGAACAAACCTGGGCAAAAGAGAGAGAGAGAGAGAGAGAGAGAGAGAGGGAGGGAGGAGGCACAAGAGACTGTGGAAAGGGGAAGGAGATTAGAAACGATAGCTGTTGGAGGGGGGGAGGCGAGGAACTTATATCCTTGAGTGACCCTGTCTTTACAGAGAGCGGCGGAGTGGAACAGGTTAACCAGCCACCGAAGCCGACTTGCTCTCAATTACTTTTTTGAACCTTAATTGAAGTAGCAAGCTGCTTAGAGTTGACTTTTTAAATTGTGTAATAAAAGAGTTGTTTTTTAAATAAGTTCTTCATACAATTCTATACTTCACTTAAAATCCCTACTGTTTAAAATGATTAAAAGGCACATATTTAGGAAATTATTAATTTAATTAAGAGTTCAATTAAGTAATTGAGAGCTCGGTTGGAACAAGAACCAGCAGGAGATTGCTCTGAGTGGGGAAAGCTGTATACATGGGTAATTGTCTGTAAAAATAATGTGATTGTAATTGTAAGTCGCCCTGTATAAGGGGGTCTGCTAAAAACTATATAATAATAATGATTATATGTTATCCAATTTCTGCATCTGGTACTATCATTTAAAGAGGCCAGCTTTTACTCTAAATAATAATATATTTCATTCAGGTCCATATTTACTAACAGCACAGCACGGTGAAAAGATCCCTTCTGCTAGCTGTCCAGTATTGAAGAGGATGTCTCAGGTATTGTGGAGATGAATGTGAGTGATAGATACAGTGCAACATTTAAAATATGAGACTTCACAGTCAGCACGAATGGCAGTTCCATAGGGGACACAACTGTCACGCAATGGGTCATCATCAGTTTCTCAAAGTATTAAAATATATGCTATTTGAAAACTGGTGATTGAAGCTACTGTCATCAGGTCTGTATTTAATGCATATTCTAAATATCTACTTTGATCTCCACTAGGGCAAACCTACAGAGCGGATTCCATGAAATATATAGTAAATATACCTTATTATACCTTTACAAATAGTAAAGGTATAATATCCCAAGTATACACCTCCATATTGTCTCTGGAGTCTCCTTCACTGGCGACTCTGAAAATGCTATGGGAGCGGGATCTAGGGTTTCAGAGGAAATCTGGAAATCCATGCTGTCTCATATACATTCCTCCTCTCTGTGTGCAATGCTTGGTCTTATACAATTTGAAGTAGCAAGTTGCTTAGATTCGACTTTTTAAATTGTGTAATAAATTAGTTGTTTTTTAAATACATTCTTCATACAATTCTATACTTCACTTAAGACTAAAGGCTAAGTTTAGCTAAAGCTCATCTCCAAATGGCTGCACTAGTGTGTGATGACTGAACAGGGCCAAATAAACCATTGACCAACAATAAGATAGTGTAATGATATGACAAGACAGGCAGATCTTTATTTGCATGTTACTGAACAGGATCACTTTTTGTCCTACATCTAATGAGAGTCATGTGGCCGGGGCAGTGCCAACGTGGGCCACATGATTCTCCTGGGACTCAGTGTAGGGCTTCATGGTGATGCCAATCACCCCCTCTGCCTGCCTGGGTCCCTGCAGAGCTGGTGTCGGGTCTGTTAGGTGTTTGAGTTCCTACAGACTTCGAGGCAATGGTCCTGAATGACATGGCCTCCTAATGGCATAATCTAGAATTCCAAGGACATACTCATGGCCTCTGACAAATGTGTTCAGGAACCCACTAAATCCATGGCCACCCTATCAAAAGGGACCTCTATGATGGCCATGGGTTGTAGTGGGGCTCTAAGAAGTGGTCTGGGCCTTGCTCTCTGGCATTCCGGACAAGATTTACAGAAGTTTTCTACCTCCTTGTTAATTCCAACCCAATAAAACCCAACAAAGTTTTCTCGCTTCCCAAATGTGCCCCGGACAAATGATTGTGTGCTAACTGAAGCACCCGTGTGCAGTATGCCTGGGGTAAGTCATTTTTAACTATAAAATGGTCACGGCATTCAAAACTGCTTTCCCCACGGGCACTTTGTTTATGGTTACAACTTTCCCCCTAGCAGGTACTAGAGTGGGATCTTCTGCTTGTTCTCGCCTACAATTCCTGATTGAAGGTTGAAATGTTTCATACCAGGTTCCTGTTCCATTTTCACCAATATCAACCACTTCCTCCCCTGAATCATCTAGAATGTCTTTAGGGGAGCATTGGGTGCTTACACCTTTCCCCCGCCTTTTCCCTGTTTCCATCACCAACAGTCTTCCTTTTCTCACAGGCCCTTCGAACATTGCCTCGAAACTTAGCAGTGTTTGTTTTGGACTCTGGGTCAGCTAATTTCCCAGTCAACTGCATCAAATCCTTAAATACCTGGAAAACCTCTTCCAAGGATTACTTTGTGTGGTAACTTGTACACCACGTTCACCCGTATCTTGTTCGAGTGCCCCTCAAATGCTATAGTGGCTAGGGTGGTCGGGTAATGCTTTACGTCCCCATGTATGCAAGTTATCCCTACTGTAAGATGTTTATCAACGTGGTTGCCAGTGACTAATTCGACTGCCACCAATGTCACTGAACTGCCAGTATCAATGAGAGCTGACACCTGGTTTCCGTCTACCCCCACTTCTTCTAAATATGGAGGTCCTTCCTCTAGTTCCCCAGGAATGGCAATACTACCACAAAAGTACTGCCCTGCATTACATTGCATAGGTTCCCCAGTTTGTGGGAAGTTTCTAGTAATGTGACCCATCGTGTTACATTTGTAACATTTGTGTAAAGAGTAAACTACCCCTTCTCTCGTTATCGTTAACCCTGCCCCGGGTCCCTGCAATTGTTCCTTTATGACGTTCCCTTTGGTAAGTTGCTTACTCGACTTCAAGTAGGAATAAATGGGATAAACTCATCAAGTGTGGTGGGGTTTCCCTGGCCTATCCACTTCCTCAGGCTGACAGGCAGGGCTCGGAGATATTGGACCATCACCGCCACAACCTTGTGTGACTGTCGCGGACATCCGGAGATAGCCACCTACTGGCTAAGTAGACCAAATCAAACAGCTGGGAGCAAGGAGGTTGTGATGGTCGATGGGCCCTTAAAGCAGCAGTGACAAAAGCACGAGCCAAAATCTGCCTTTTTTTAAACCTCAACCTGCAAGTGCCGTGTGTCAAACACAGTACCCTTTACAATAATAAACTGTTGTATGTATTCATATGTTACAGTTACACCACAAATAACCTCTCATTGCTCCTCACACTCGCTTCTGCCACAATTCATATTCCTACAGGTATAGCACATTGTATTTACATGGTCAACAGTGATCACTAACATGTACAGAACAGACTCACACATGTATTACATATACTATTATGAGGAATCTTTGTTGGTAGGACTTGTAAATCATACAACCTTATTTTGGCAAATATATACATCATATACATCATAAATGCATATACCTTCCTAACTGAGAAATGTAGGATTGTGTTAAAGGACTTAAGGAGACGGCTTTGAAGCTCTGTGTTTTACGACAGGCCTGTGCTCACCAAAGTACGATGGATAACACGCCCATGCTGGTCCTCAGAGACCAGCACCACATTCCAATTGAAGATTTATTTTGTGAAACTCAGACATTCAAGGCACTTTATATATTCCATAGACCAGAGCAACAAACCCAAATACAAACTACATGCTGCTAACAGAAGTGTTACTCAGTTTGATAACAAACAATAAAAGGTGACTTAAAACTAACTTAATGACACTTAAGTAATTTTACCTCAGAACCAAAACATGCTCAAGCCATGTTTGGTCTTAAAAGAAGACCATTAGCTAAATCAACCATTGGACCATTAATATTTCACATACAATGCAACATTAACATTTGGTAGAGAATTATTCACACATCCTAATTGATCCTCCACTGACATGGGCATCAGACCAGCCCCCCCTGGGATTCCAAGAAGACTCATGTAACATCACCGAGAAGGAACACCTGGCTTGTTTGGTATCGACTGTAAGGTCATACTTTGAGGGACTTGAAAATGTAATTGATAGAACTAAAACCTGACAATATAGAGAGTTAGAAACTCTAGGTAACATTTGAACCATTTTCACATTCCTCAAAGCCATCACAACCCCAAAACATATTCTGTAGGAACCAAGGGAGAGGAATGGCAAAGACTGCTTAAATTCAATTACATTTTATTACCCCAAACCTGACCAATCAGAAGTTTGGAAGGAGAAAGATTAGAATCTCTTTGTCTAAAACGTATAAAAACAGAAAGCTAAAATGAGCAATTGGGAGTGGAGTGGAACAACCTGAGAGAATAAACCAAGGAGACGAAATCCAGGAAGACTGAACTGAACCAGAACCAGAACTGCTCCACAAAAAACCTGAAAGCTTTGCAACCGTCCTCAAGTGGACGCAGTCTGCCAGCCCTCCCCGCTATCGACCGTCTGTATAACTGAATCTCAGTAAACCACACAGGTAGTATATTTCGCGTATTAGAATTAGGTAAACCACAATTACATAAACCCTAGTTGTGTATGAGATCTAAATTGGAGGAACGGGTAGCGTCATTATAATACTTCATTTTATAATAATACTTTATTTATAATAATACTTTACATGTTTTGTGCCTCGAGTCAAAACTCGAGTATTGGATAGATCTCCTCTCACTTTCACTTTTAATATTATCCACCTTGTTTGTCTCTGTCCTAGTTGTATGTATTTGCAAATACTTATTATCTATTTACATTTTTAATAAACCTATATCTTGTATAAAACGAAACACCTCAACGTTAATTCATGCAGATCAATCTCACTGCTGATCTGAGCTCGTATTAGTAAAGTATTGTAGTAACTTGCATATCAACCCGGTCTCATTTTCAGAGGACTTGACCGCTGTGGGTTGTATGTATGGGGATCACAAGACAACAGGACTTTATTCAGCAATTATTATTTCTTCTGATATTTGATACCAGATAAAAATGAAAACTCCAGTTTAAAGTCCTAGTCCAATCGAAAGTACTTACTAATAAAACATAACTAATGATAAATTAAAACAATTTATCCATTGCAACATTTTGGCTTTATTTTATCAGATCCACAGCCTTTCATTTCATTAAACTATTTACAGAATACAGTAAAAAGTTTATACATGTCTAGCTATCTAAAATAATAATAATAATAATAATAATAATAATAATAATAATAATAATTATATGTGTATTTTCTGTTCATACTGTGTGGCATAATCTTGCATTCAAATAGGAAATCATTGCCCTGTTTACTATTGTAAAAATAGTATTATGTTATGTAGGTGTGTAGCCTAATATCAGGGTATTTACTTATTCATTCCTTCTCACTATGTGACAAGGAAAATGGTTGGACTTTCATTTGTGCACGTATTTCTCCAGTGAGACCAGGTTGCCACACGTCTATGTATTAACATTATATACCAATGCATTTGCTTACAACCAAATACAATTAGCAAATTAAGCAGTATTAAATCAGTACTACATTAATACCCACGCTGCACTCTGCGCATGCTATGTCTGTCTCGGTGGTTGCTCCCTGAAAGAGGGAAACCTCAGCCTTTATAGGGTGCAGGTGAAACCAGTCAAGGGTGAGAGTGCAGGTAAGTCCATGTGGGAATGCTGATTGGTGGTGTGCAGCAGACAAAGGAACAATCAATCCCAATCACCCAATTAAATGAAATATAATAAAAAACACACAAAAGAATAAAGGAAGCAATACTTTGTGATAAATAAACAACCTGTGAACCATACAATGTGCAAAAGTATAAAGAAAAATCAAAAACTGAAAAAGAACCTAAAATAGGCAATTAACTATTTAGTGTGCTAATTAAGTCCATCACGCCCCGCCCATGACACTGGCTCTGTGTCGTCTGCACACAACACATTTGGACGTTATTTTGTTTTGATTATCCAGTGCTTTTTATGAAGTTCAGAAAGCATGTGGTTTCTTCCTCCAGTTGTCTCCTGTAAATGTCTCAGGATAAGAGTGGATATTAAAGAATCTTTGGAGAGAATGACCAGAAACTTGCTCTCTTCAGGCATAACTGCCCTACTCAGCCATCCGCCTACTCTAATCACACCATCCTTTAGCACTGGGTCAAGCTTGCAAATGATACTCACATTTTTTACTGCTGATTTTGCCATTTACAAAGTTATAATTTCCTCTGAGACGTTTTTTTTTGGGGGCAAAGAAGATTGAGTATTCAATGCCTTCTCAAGATCTATAAGAGTATGGGCTTCTCCACCCAATGTAGCCTTGACACCTTTCATATCTTGACCATTAGCTTTCTAATATTTCGAGAGACCATATTAGATCTGAATGCTTTTCTTTTAGAAGCCAGTAGTCAAAGTTTAACTTTAGAAACCATGCTACAGTAACTTTCAGCTTCCTCAAGCTGAAACATTAGTCTGTACGTAGGATTCTCACCTTTGATGCTAAGTGTATCTACAGTAGGGTTTCTTTTAACTTCTGGATCTGTACAGGACTCCAAGGAAACCTGTGGCCAGTCCTTTATTGTCATGTCTGAGTCATGGATCCATCTCCCGTTCTTCATGAATTTATCTGCCTTCTGCCCTTGAAAGGCATTGTCTGCAGGGTTTATCTCCATTGTGTTATCTTTGTAGCTTCCCTAATTACAGAAACCCTGTTGGCAACAAATGTACTGAACCTGGTGTGTTCATTTGCGATATACTTAAGTACTGACTGGCTGTCGGTGCAAAACATTGAGTTCTCCTACTGCAGCGGTATCTCTGATTGAAGTATTTCATCCACTTTAGTAGCCAGTACTGCAACTGCAAGATCCATGCTTGGAATTGTAATTTTCTTTAGGGGAGCCACTCTTGCCTTCCCCATCTTTCTGTCGTTTACCAGTCTCCAGTAGCTCACTGTTCCATACCCTTGACCTCTTGCATCCACAAAGCAGTGAAGCTGTGCTTGTCTCAATGCACCGAAATTGTCAGGTTTAATACATCGCTGGACCTTGAAGTCAGTGATCTGCTTGAGGTCTGTTGTCCACCTAATCCATTGATCACAAAAAGCTCTAGGTACTTCCTCATCCCAGCTAAGGTTTATTCTGCAGAGCTCTTGTAGTAGCAATTTAGCTGGCAGAGTGAATGGCGACAAAAACCCTAAAGGATCATAAATGGAGCTTATCATGGATAGCTACCTTTCCTGGTATGTGGTTGTTGCTTAATGGTTGTCCTCTATAGGGTCCTCTCCGACCTGTAGAGGCATATAGGTGGAACAAAAAACACACATACAGACACACACTCAATATACATTTGAATCTACTGTTAAATGTTTAAATGACCTGAAAGGTTTCATTGTCTGAAGTACCCTAGGTGTTATGCAGTACAACACATGAACTGCGGTTGATCCCAAAATATCATTTTTAAAATATCAGAGATGGGCTTGAAAGGCAATATAAAGCTAATTGGTTAATTAATTATGTAGCAGTGAGTTTAAATCTATAACTAATCTGTCAGAAGTGAAAAACAGAATACACACCTGGATACCTAGTCTCATCTCAAGAGCAGTTTTTAGCTTGTGTGAAGTTTACACATTTCAGTCTGAACTCCAGTTTGCGGGATTTGTTTTTACTGCACCTTTTAAAAACATTTTAAAAGCTGTAGTGAATCCTGGTGAAACAGCAGTTGCAATTTATGTATGGCAAACAATGTGTGTGATGTTTTAAAGGGCTGCTGAATAATATATTATAGTACTATAAAGCTTTCCTATCAAAGATCCAGAGACAGGCCTTCGGTATTACACAGTAATTTAAATAGTGACATAATTGGCAAATGATTATTGTGAAGCACAGTCCTGGCACAGTCCTGTTTCTTCTGCCAAGTGTGTGAACCCACTTTGCACTGAGAGCGAGATTGATGTCTAAAACTGAAAAGACTTATTGAAAATAAAAACAAATCTTAAACATTTCTTCATTGTCTGTGTGGATGAAGAGGTCACAAATTACAGCTGACATATGTAGCAGTAAGTAGGGTTGCGAGATGACACATGAAATGTAAATCGCTTCAAGTCCTGCCACAAGATGGTCACAATTCAATCAATGTCAGGATCCTGGCAAAAAAGTGTTGTGCGCCGAGTGAAGGATGTGACAGGCAATTTGCTGTGCGGGGAGAGAAATTGTCTGCTGATGTAGATGAGGGAAGGAGGACTCCAGAGGTCCCTGTGTGGAGGGGAGTTTTTTAAAACCATTTCCTTACGCAGTTTTTTCATATCTGAAGGCAGGGACAGGTTTGAAACAAATGTTTGAACTCAGCTGTAAAGAGCGAATTGAAACCACCAACTAACACATACTTTTAGCTTACAGTGCAGGTAAATATCACCGTCTTTTACACGTTCCAGCTCTGACCTACACGGTACATAACGACACCATGTGAGACTATTTGACCTAAAAGTATTATTCAAGGACTAAGGTGAGGAATAAATGAAAAGTTTAACCCCCTGCTAATTGCAAATAAAATATCAGAAACCATAAGCTTTTACTTTTGTCAGAGATGTCCACACATACAAAATCTGACCTCAAACACTGAGTTATGTTTTGCAAACTTTCGATTAAATCCCAGCCAAAGCCCAATTTGATTCAAGTATTTTCTTAATTATTGTTACATTACATATGGTACCTAATATTGACTTTTTAACATTTATAGCACTGGCATCTGACATTCAATTTTAATTAGACAGGCAATTGTAAACAGACTCATGATACCAATCTGCATGGTGTTTTCATTGGACTATGGCGAAAATAAAACAGAAAATAAATAAAGATATATATTATTATTTTTAGACAAACATCCATCTGTCTTCTGGTGAAATGCAGATAAATGGGATACCATTTCACAATGTTTCACATCAATACAACATACAGAGAGAGTTTTGGAAGTTACATGCAACGTGTGAATTGTTTTTGAATTGATGATGCATTCAGACATTTTAAATGCCCACTGATGACTTCGCCTGCAATTCAGTCGCCAAGTTATTAAAACGCACCTGTCTCTCATGGTCTCTCCCAATTTATTTTCGGGTAATTATACATAATGGTAACTGACCGACCACAATCAAATCTTATCTTTCATTCTGGAGAGATTTCATTTGCTCTCTCGCCTCTCTCTCTCTCCCTCTATCTATCTCTTTCTCTATCTCTCCGTTATCCATTCCTCTGGAAGTTTAAATGTCTGTCTATGTGAACGTATGATCACATCTGACACCACAAACACAGATCAAGCACTTTGATGTTCTGCTAGTTTTGTACATATACGGCTCATCCCAACTCATTCTTCTTATTCTAGAGAGAAATGCATCTGCCTATTTAAAATCTGCGTATATCATGAAATATGTTGCAGATTTATATATAAAAAAGAATAATAATACAATAGACCAACACCTGATGATGCGCTAGTTCAGTCAGTGTGGTGAGACCATGAAGAATGTCTTTTAGACAACATATTAATATTTGCACTGTCAATAAAGAAAGAAAATAGAAAGCATTTGTAATTTGTGTCGGGTGAATATGAAGTCTTTTATTTCCCATCATTTACCCAATGAATCTTTTCATTCAACTGGTAATTAGCACCAAGGCGTAATCAATAATATACCCTTCCTACCATGTGAATAATTAATGGAGACAATCGTGTTTCTAATACCAGCATGTTGTTCCACAAGACAATACTCTGCTACTACAGCGTTGTCTTCTGCAGACAGAGGCACTCAGGCGGTGTGGACAACAAATAGGTTCCTGTGGTATCAAGATTCATTAAAGGCTTATCAACATGTTATTAACATACTGTAACATGTCTCTAAGGGTTAGTCATAACAATCTAATCCTCTTGTTATAGGGATCATTATTGGAAAGGCAATAAGCTAAAGGCTTAGAATGTAAATTGCCCTGATTTCTGTTCTGTTGACACCCTATCTATTTGTTTTCACTTGACATCTTTCATTTATAAAGGATCTATTGTTGGTTCAAAAACTCATGAGCAAGAACACATTGACCAGAATGTGTATTTGTTGTCATACGAGCGACTTGTGTTTCTCTGGGGAATATGCAGGGAAAGAAATTGATTAGATTGGTTATATTTCACACTGTTGCTAAATAAAACAAATTCTTATCTGTTTAACTATGACTGTATGAAGGCAGATTAGGCTTACAGCACAATATAGCTTAGATTTGGTTGATAATTTCTCACAAACACACACACACACACACACACACAAGCACATGCATGTGTGTGTACCACTGCCCGGTGGGTAATCTAAATGGGTTGTCAGCCTTCGAAGTCTAACTTTCCCCAATGACCTTCTCACACTGTGCCGCCGCAGCATGCCTTCTGCCTTATAGGAAACAGAAATGTAATCTCTGAGAATTTATCACTGATAAGTCTCTGTCATTGCTTGTCAACCCTTTCATCCTTTACACTTCAGAGGCCATTACCAAGGTTTCAAGAGCGCGGGATCGCCACCCAGGCAGGGAATACAGGTGTCAGGGTTTATAGCGGAGCAGACCCTTACTTCTTGTCTAACAGGGCTGAATAGATGGCTCTCTCGAGTCATGAGGATAAAGCGCTCAGGAGTCTCATGTTCGCTCCCTGTCCTGCGCCTTCCACTCATGATAATGATAATGTATATTTAACATCTTTCAAAGCTGCCTTTACCTGTGTGACTCTGTGGGCCGTGTGGGGCAGTGTAATACACCTATAAAAATTTACTTCTCATTTTCCTGTAACTTCTCCTTGTCTACCCCAGCCTTTAGCACATACCTGTGACTTAACGGTATCATGTCTGCACTAGCACATGTGATTGTAGCTTGCCGCACTTTGCACTGCTTTGAAAGCGTGAAAGCTGTACGCCGCCCCCTGGGTAAGGGCAGGGGCATCTGCTAATAAATAAATACATTAATACATAAATAAATAAAATTAATTCCTACTAGACCTTTTATAGTGTTAGCCCTTATGTGTCAGGGGAGCAGTGTGTTGGCAGGCCGTGTTTGTTGCTGTGTAAATCAGGCACGCGGAGAAGGGGGTTTAAATCCGAGTGAAGGGTCCGACCACACACACTTCTCATGTAGACTGACAGAGAGAAAGAACGGACCGGGAAGAAAATCTCAGGAGGAGGTTCAATCAGCACAGTGCCGAGGGATAAAAAAAAAATCTTACTTTGAAATGTTCTCCCTGGCCAGCGGAGAGAATGACAGACACAGACGGATTCGTTTATGTTTTTCCTTCAAAAATATCATGAAGCCTGAGAAAGCGGCGCTCAGACATGATCCCATGTTGTCAAAGTAAAGATCAAGATGAGCCGATAGATGGGAACGAAATATGACACGGCTGATTGGTATGCCGGCACTCTTGCCTGGTTTATCTTCTGACGCTGCGGCACACTTGTGTTGCAGATCATGTAGGGCGCCATCACAGCAGGCAACAAGCGCCGGCTCTTACTGTAGGGATGTGACAGAACACACAACACAACACAACGGCTCCGGGCCTTCACCTCTTGCCTTTCAGTGTTTTAAAGTTTGTAGACTGTAGAGGCTTATCAATCTTAAAACATGCAGCGTTGTCTTCAAAACGTAAGCAGCCGTAAGCTCTCAGTGGATGTGCCTTCCCTCAGACGCTTGTTCTTTATTGAGATGACATACGAGTATGTTTCTGTATGTTCCTTACACAGTAAAGACATGGAGGCGTCTTCCTTGTTGTTGTTTTGTTTGACGGCTCTTCTAAAACATCTTTAAAGGTGTTAGACTCTGAGTCTGATGTATCGCTAACGTTGGCAGGTAGCTGCCCGGGTGGTGTTGAAATGCCCGTGGTCCTCAGGTGAGGCGGGAGTGATTTAAAAAATGTTTAAACAATTATAAAATGATCTAAACACAGATGTGCACCTATAGAACAGACTGCAGCTCTGCGCTGAAGCATCACACAAATGGCATTCATTCTGTTCATCAAAAAATAATGTGCTGGAAAAAGTTCTGGAATCAAGATCAATGTACCTTTAAAAAACAAAAAATGGTGGGCAGCTGAGGTTTCCCATCGGTGTATTTTGACCAGTCAATCCAAGAAATTGTCTGCCTTTGTCTCCGGCAGGTCAGTCAATCACAGGGAAACCTACCAGCAATTGAGCATTAAGATTGGCATTTGTGAGCAGCCTGAAGCGGCTCCCCGCACCCCAGCTGGGCAGTGCTGATTGAGAAATGGTTGAATTGACACACTAGGGTGACTATAGGTGCTGGGAGATCTCCTCCAAACTGTGAAGGCTGATGAACATCTGGCTCAGGAGAACATTTAGAAAAATCATTAGGAACTGTAATGTGTGCAATGTAGTGTGCCATTGATTACCAACAACAACAACCACAACAACAAATATGCTGATTATATGAGCCTAATGTTGAATTAAGGATATAATAACTATAATACTTTTGGCTTGAAACAGGCACCATTTATGTTCCTCCATATTTTTCTAACATATACAATTCTCCTGACATTTTTGCATATCTATAAAACCCATTTCTAGCTCATTACAAACATATATAACACTATATATTTTGTGGGACACTAGAATTAACAGCTAATTAAAGCATGTGAAACCTATACGTGCATTAAAGTGTGCACGGTCTACTTCTCTTGCACGATTATGCATCTTACCGTCCGCCAAGCAGCACCAAACTAATTATGCAGCTGGGCGATAATTCGATGCGTTGAGTGGGTTTGCAGCTAATCAATGTTTTAGCTCTATCAGAGAAAACAACACCTCTCAAATGATCCACGGTTCATTTTTTATTCTGCTTCTAGTTCCTCTCTGGGAAACAAGTGCAATTCTTTGTTCTGTTCTGTAATGCAGCTGTCACGAGCAGGAGACAGCCAGACCAGCAGGATTGACTATTTCAGAAACACCCCAATAGGTTTTTGAAATGTGCTAGAACCATATGATGTTTCCACTGCGGTGACATCTTCATAAAAGTGAATCGATGCCTTTTTTTTTCTTCTGAGTGTGTGTGCCTGTGTGGGTGTGTGGAGATGATCCCCTCCAGGCACTGAACGGTGCCTTGGGTTAGTGTGGATATTCAGATGATGAATCTCCGATCGATCCGGTGAGAAACTTATGAACACAAATCCACTCCAGAGGATGCATCTCGTGAAGGGAGTGGAGGCATGGAAGTCAACACAAAGGAGTTAACTGCACCTCTGGGGTCTAAAATGGGTCCCAACTCCACAGATCTGACAAGATGGGGAAGTGTGGAGGACACCGGTGTATTAAGTGGAGGTCATTTGCTGAAGACGTATTTTTTTTCTTTCGTACTTTGAGTTAATGGCGGTGTGGCATACGGCACAGAGCACTCAATCACTTACAAGAGCAAGCTCGAGTCAATGTGTTCCCTTATTGTGAGCCAAGGAAACGACTCGATATCTGAGGAACTAAATGGAGGGATGGGGGGAGAAGCAAGAAAATGAGACAGTCTGCTGTAATCCCAGTAAGCCTGGGAATTTTAAGTTTCACAGCGAGTGTTAATCAGCTTTTTTACGCTAACAGATGAGAAATGAAGATCTAGTCCGTGTGAGGCACAGGTGTTTAATTGCCGTGCGCCTGACCCATCAGTTGAGGCATGAGGAGCGGCCCCTGCAGTCGGCGTGTTCGCGCTTCATTCTGCGCGGCGGTTCATTCCGTTTCTTCTTGTCACATCTGAGCGAGGGATCTTCTTGAGCAAGCGTCTCGAAATAGAACGAGCTTTGCTTTCAAATCTCAGAGACGGCGCTCAGAGTTCAGCTCTTCCCCGCGGCGATGTGAGTGTGTGCATTACAGCACTAGCAGTTTCGGTGGCAGCTGGAGAGAACAGCCCTTCACTCGCTGCGCCAATATCTTCTGAAGTTTGTTGGCTCTTGTCATCAATATATGCTCAAACGCTTGACAACAATATTACTCAAAATGATTTGAGCTGTCCAGGCCAGACATTGTAAACATGAAATAACTTCAAATGCATCATTAAGAAGTCACCCTTGTCAGAGATTTCACTTTGAGAGTGACTTTGGTTTTGGCTCTGAATGTTCCTGCTTTTAAACTGCAGATATTCTGATTATTAGACCCTGACAATGTGTGCAACAGAACCCCTAAATGTCAACTACATTGTCAGAATTGTATGAAATTTTTTTTAACCCCCATAAATCACTACAAGTTTAGTAAAAATGATTGTTACAAAATATAAATCTGTGCCTGCACATTTCCTGGCCTTTTTCTGTTTGCTTACCTGCCTATTTTACACCACACAACTACATATTGCATTGAGTTACAAATGTGAACACATCTGAGGAAAGAAACACAATCAAAATGTACCGAGTAGAGAGAATGACTGAAGCATTTTTTTGAACTAAACAAATTACTTTATAACTAGGGGTCTTTGTTTTATGTGACGTGCTTTCTAAGTGCAAGGCGGTCTGCCTAATTAAACCACTTATCAATTAATAATTTGACCATTACTTTCATCTCAATTAGTCTTTTTATTAAGGGGCGTTAATGTGTTGATTAAGTGGCAGTAGCCTCGGATATTTATTGAAAGGGACAGCCATGCCTTTGCCGCTAATACATCTTATTTAATGTTCTGTGATAGAATGTGTCAATACATAATTAAAATGTTTTAATTTGCTGTTCTATAGGATACAATTTCAAGAGGTTTGTTAATGCTTCAGTGTTCGGTGAAAATTGAAAGTGAAAAAGGGATGTATTTGGAATAGGGTGGCCATTTGTCCGGTTTTATACGGGACTGTCCGGTTTCTGGCTGCTCTGTCTGGTAGTGATACGCCTCTGGATGCCTATATTTTCTATTTTGAAATGATTGAATGTTTTATAGTTATATCTGTCCCGTGAATGTTTACAAACGGGGGTGTCGGGTACAGATTTCTTGTCGCATTGCTTCTGTCAGGTGGTCTTTAAAAATACTTTTAACAGTTGCAACCAGCTTTTCTGCATTTGGAAAATGATTTACCCAGATATTGCTGGCAAGGGCTATTACGTGGGCAAGTAAACATTACTGAATTTGGCAGTAAACCTCGAAGAATGCCGTTGAATGCCTTGATCATGTAGCTGGCATTATCAGAGACAAATCTAGTCGCATTATTATAATTGATTATAAATGTGTTTAAACATTTTAAGGCCCTGCGCAATTCAGAGTGCAGATTGTCTGTTGGCTAATATTTGGCAATTTAGGTTCAGAGGGACAAAAGATTTGTCAGTACAGGTACATCTTGTACAAATCAGCAAATCAGATATTCCCTTTTCAGTTGACCTGGTGTAGAATAAATGCTCAGGCATTTATTACTTCTGTTACAAAATACATGTAGTTTGGGATTCTTTTTTTTCCCAAAGGAATATTAGCACAAACAAATGCCTGTGTCAGAAGGAAATTACATATTGACAACATTCATAAGTTAATTTGCCCTTGTGTTTTTACTGGAGGAGGTTGTTTAACAGCCCTCAATCTCAGCCTTTTGTTCTCTGTGTTTTCTCTGGCGATAGAAGTCAGTCTGTTGTTGACTTTGGACTGTGGTCTAAAGATGAACTACAAGTTGTGCAACATAAATCATATCCATTGATGTGCAGAATACCTGGTGTATATTGTTGCGTGCATTAGCTCAATTAAATGCTCCATGTTTAGGTCTCTTGGTGTTTCTGTTAGCGCATCAATTTATACCAGTAATGCCAGTTATACTAATCGTAATTTGTTTTATGTTTCTAATTAGTCAAAGTCAATTTGTGTTTAAGAATTTCTGCATATGAATTAGATACACTAGCAGTTAAGAGAGAACATTTATGTAATTGTATGTAAATAAATGCACCGTTGTCTAAAGTGGTACAAAATGTATGTCAGGGATTTGACAGTATACAATTTAAAATGACTTACATTTGTACAAAACAGCAAACTATTCATCTTAACTGGAAAGTAATCTATAACCACTCAGTATTCAGGGAGATATGATCATTCAGCACCTCTTAAGAATGTTTGAATGTTAGTCCACTTTCTAAAAGCGTGCCTCAATAAATTACATTGAACCGATAGCCAGGGCTACCAAATAATAATCATTATGTAATCGAAGAAATGTGTATATGGAAAAGGATCGAGAGGAAATGAAGTGTCTGACAAAGAATGCATATGAATTGATTGAAGAGCACAAGAATCTGGCGACAACAATAACGTTAACTAAATGCAGATATTGTACTGTTTGCTGACGGTGGAAACACACAGATATGTAAACCAAATGGAGGCTGTGGCACAAATGCTGAGTTGAGGTGCTGTTAAAGCGCTTCAATTATCCCAGGTGCATTAATACGGACCCACAAAGCACTTTCCCTGAAAGAATAAGGCGCAATGATTGAAAGAATCTTTTCAAAAAGTAGAAGAAAGAAAAACACTGAGAAGGGTATGTAAAATACTCATGCCGTAATTACAGGCTTCATACGGGGAAAAGAAGGGTTGCTGTAAATCTATTTATAACTCCCTTCTTTCTTTGGCAAGAGAGAATATATAATCGCAAACTTGAAAGAGAAAGGACTATTGTATACATCTTTAAAATTTCATAGACGTGGTTATGAAGATTTCAAAAGAATTGCAAATCGGGTTCAGCGAAAGTTTACATTTAAATTACATAGCTTCCCGCTGAGGTCCGTTTGCCTAATAACAGCTTTGGGGATTATACAAAAAGAACCATCAATAACAACTGGAACACCTTGCCTGTGATTTAGTTACCTCCCTAGCATCCCCCTTCTGCGGCTTCTCCGGCTCTAACATACTGGGTCCCATGGTTCACTGGGCTGGAAACCCTTTGGCTCTCACAAATCATATGGACCTTCATGCCTTATGGGATCAACACCGTCTCCAGCTACAAATCATTATCGGAAAATTATGCACAAAAGTTTCCTCTCTCTCGTCTGTGTGGAGTTTCTTGGTGGAGTTGTTATGTAGGCCGCGTGGTGGAAAGCCTCTGATCGCGCTGTGAAAGATTCAGAGCGCTCGTTTCAGCGGCTTCTCTCAGCTGGCGTGTGATTTTGAAAGGACTGAATTTTGAAGCAGCTCCCCCTGGCCGCTCGGGTCACTACAGTTGGAGTTGTTTAGGTGGAGTTGCTGCGAAACCCTGCAGCTTACGATAAAGGTAACATAACCACAAATAGAGATGTTTTTAACAGTACAGTCACTGAACTGCTGACCAAGCATTCACACAATACATCACTTTATTATTATTAACAACAACGACAGAAACTATTTAAAACTGTGCTGTGCAAGCTTTCACTTTTGTTGGCTGCGTTACACCCTTTATAACTGTAATGTAGGGGTGTTTCATCGTTACTGTGTTTTCTGTGCCACTGTAGACGAGGTGACAGATGATGTCCTCGTGGTCACATGTCCAAACTGTGGTCCACCGGTGGCTGTTGTCACACCCACATAAGGACGTTGAAGGCCGTGCCCGTGTGCTGAGGTGATACGCAGCTCCGGCAGCTTCGAGACGCCCAGCGAATCAACGTCAAGAAGACCCTGGCAGGTTGTGAAAGCCAGTCTTCTCCTCCTGGCTGTGGCCTACTTTCCCAAACTCCTGGCGCCAGCTCCCCTGTCAGCCTGGTCTCCACGGGGCTGAATTATCAGAAGATGAAGTGCACCGTTGCTCCTCCCACGAAGAATGAGAACGACAGGAAATACAAGATAAAATAAGAAGCCTATCACCAATAATGTAATCATCATGACCTTCTGTATGACTGGTGTTTCACCCTGTGGACTGGACTGGGCAGAGATGCACTCTGTCTACAAAAGATACATTGATAATGCAGATTCCCTGATAATGGACATTCACATATTAATTATTTGTGATCCACATTACATCATTCATAGCAATTAGCAGTGGCTAGTATATGTGTAGCTGTTTTAGCTCACTGTTTTACAGACCATTAGTTTCTCTTCCAGGCTAAACAGACGGCACTGCTTTCCGGATACACCTCATACACATTCCTATTTCTTCAAAGGCATAATAGGTATACACGGATACTACATTTTATAACATTTTCTTTCCTTTCAAAGATATGGTCATCATATATAATATAAAAAATGTTTGTTGTGTGGAAGTTTAATTTAATCTTCCCATCTTCAGTAGCTTCCTCTGTCCCTCTTTGTTCTGCTGTTCTTGTAATGCATCCAACCCATATCCATTTTAACATCTTCACTCTTTAATTTTCTATCTCTTCTTGTTATTCCATGCTTCTTTGTGTCGTCTGCATTTTCTGTAACATTGTTGCATTAAGTGCCTGGATTTCACAGCCATATGTGAGCATCTGATAGTGTGCATTGATCAAATACTTCAAATGGGAAGATGTTTTTTTCCAAATGCACTTCACCCCACTTTCAGTCTTCTTTTGATTTTTTCCATAATATCTCCATGTGTGCTGATTTGTTGTCCAGAGACATAACTTTTGACTTCTTTGAGTATCCATTGATCTACTTACTCTTAGATTTTAAAAGCATTGCTTTGTTTTTTTCCTTGCTTGCATCCAACAGTTCTTCAGGTATTTTTGCAAATATGACGATGTTATGGGCAAATCCTACGTTCAAAAAAGTTCTGCTTAAGTTGATTCCCGTTTCTTCCCAGTCCAAAATCTTAACACTTCTCAAAGAAGTTTCTGTGAGGAGTTTTGGAGAGATCGTCTCTCCTCGCTGTACTCCTTGAACTTGTCAGTGTTGTAGTGAATGAATGGATAGAGAGAGAGAGAGAGAGAGAGAGAGAGAGAGAGAGACATTAACTTCACTTCACTGTTCCATTACACTGTAAGTTTCGATTCTTCTCAATTTGCCAGCAGGAGATGCTCATAAAATGTCACAATTTATGGAAATAAACTTGGAGCTGATGTTCTGGCCTGGGGTGAACTCTGTCTCTTCTGGAACGGGACGCAGAAAAGCGTGGCACAACGTATTAGACGAGCAGCAAAGACGGGCACACAAGGAGGGTCATCACAGAGCTCCAGAGCAGGATTAATGTGTACCGACTCACAGCTGTATCCCTCCCAACCCAAACTAACCACGGTCTGGGTACAAACAAGCCTTTCATTTCACTACACCTCATCACTGGCTTCTTTCAGGTCTTCACAGTGATGATGAATCCATTTGGGAACCCAAAGCATTTAATTAAATCCACCTAGCATGGCTACAAAGGCAAGTTGACCTTAATCCACCCTCCCCCCCTCCGTTCGGTGCTTTGTTCTGTCATTTCTGACTTTCACAACGCACGCCAAAGTCATCCTGCGTCACAACGGTGGAATCGTCCTGAAGTCTCTCTCCAGGGTGTATAAATAGCTCCGTGTTGGCCGAGGCCTGAGCTCTCTACCGGGAGGTTTTCTCCTGAACTGTGAACAACGAGAGGCTTTGGCACACAGCCGCGGGGGTCATCTTCCACACCCTGTAATCTTTAATCATTATTCTCCTAATTCAACATCTTTACACCCAGATAAACATGGTTTATTTAGTCGTTATAGTGTCAGGCAACTACATTTCCTAGCTGCAGGGCTGTAATGTAGCGCATTTATGACCCCCAACTGTTTGGCAGCTATCAACTTTACCATCTGGTAGGACGCTGCGGTGATGACAAGAAGACGACAAGGACGCTTACATCTGCACAGGACAACACAGAGAGCAGTTTTGTGTTCATGTTTACTGTTCTTAATAATCATCATCATCATATTATTAATAATGGTACTAAGCTTGATGATCTCCTAATGCATTCAATTATACCACCGATCGCAAGTCAGTTTGTCTCTAATAATGATCTTATTTTAGAGACTCATTCATTGGTCTTATTCATTGAAGTCTAACTCAGATGTGAGTGCATTTCCAGGAAAGCAAGCACAAAGACAAACATCTGTCACTTCTATTTTTCAACTGGTTACTGGAAATGCTTAGTTATCTATGAATTATTATTATTTAAATACAGTTCATATTTGAAGTAAACCAGTATTATTGCCTGCCTGCCTGTCTATCTATTGACCTATATGTGTGTAGGCTTAGAATAAGTCTTGGAAAACCTTCAAAACTGAAATGAGATGAATGCAGATCGGCAAAATGACTGGCTGCACAACAGCAGTCGGGCAAACGGCAATAACCAGTCGGCCCGTTGTCCCCGAGAGTGGGCCAGGGTTACACCTTGTACTGTAATTCAGAGACCACAAAGCGCTCCGCTCCCATTGCTCTGATGAATAGGAAGTAACAGCACGGCGACAGTTTTCCACTCAGACAGAATGAATGCGTGGAGAAGACTATTAAATCCGCACAGCTGCAAGTGTATAATCAAGGTCATGCAACAGCTCACATTAGTCACCATTAGCTGTGTGGGAACGTGTCAGCGCTACATGACAATGGCAATGTGTTTGCGACCGTGGCGTGGGGGCAGTTGAGGTATGCTTGGCCAACATGTTTTGATCACAGGAACTGGCAAATACCAGCCTGCAGAGAACGGCCTGTCACAACACGGCAGCTGTGAGGCATTCGGTATCATGTTAACACCTGCCTGAGAGATCAGTTCTTGCGAGATGCATACGGTGTGCATGCCAGCCTGGTTCCCCGGAGACCACACAGAAAAACCTGCCTCTAATCTTTTCAAAACAAAACCAAAAATGAAGATATATATATGAGAGCACATGCCTGTTGGACCCATCCACCCCTGTAGTTCATGTTGTGTCTGTGATTTCAGGAACAGCTTCCTCAGTCCTCCATGTGTACGTGATCTCTGCTGTTTACTCACTGTGAAGAACGGATAATTGGCCATGCTCCCTTCAAAGAGTGAGCGTGAGCTGCCCACATCCTAAAACCAGTTTGATCTGATTAAAGTCTTGGGTATTAACAAGTCCCCATATTCTCCCCGTTCATTGTGCTGAGAGAGAGACACAGAGAGAGCGAGAGAGGGGGAAGGAGAGAATGAGAGAGAAGAAAGGTGTTTTATTTTGAAGTTGTTAAAGATCACGTCGCGTCCTCTCAGAAATACTCAGCTGTCCTAGCATGTGCCTCTGCATCCTCCAGCAGTGGGACTCGGTGGTAAACAAGCTCCCGCGGGACGCCCTTCTCCACATCTGTCCACCTGCGCCGCTTTCCCAGCGCCGCGTCCCGGGGATCGATCCAACCTGCCTGACTCCTTTCCTGCTGACACAAAGAAAGCAATTACCAACTAACTTTCAACGAGCACATACATCAAGAGTGCAGCGTGTAGATGCATGTAGCAGTAGGACAATGCAACTAATACAAAAAATCACAAACAAGCAAACATAAATAGTTCAAACAAGAAGAATTAGTCTAACAATCTGACAAATTAACTGTTAAGTTAAGGGCCAGTACAGTTTCAAAGCCTTAAACACTCCAGATATGAGATGAGAGGTCTCTATGTTCTCCTGGTGGACCGGTTGATCATGGGAGCTTCAGTCAAATCCAGTTAAAGATAACATTTGCTGTGGTCAAAGCCACGTGCCCTCACTTCATTCCTATTCTTCAAATACATAACAAGAGAACAAAGCTTATCTATGAGAAACACTAACCAGTCCACTCCTGGTTTTAGGGATAGCTGCCGCCATTTCCCTTCTTCATAACGCTGTGACTCCATTAATCGCGGCCTGTAGGTCTCACACAGGTAAACCAAGGTCGCCGGAGTAGAGAACTCAAGAGCAAAATGGCGAGTTTTATGCTTTGCATCTTTAATACTAAATGACTAATGCTGATAAACTGTTAAAGGTATTTTCTCTCCCAACTATATAATTCTTAATTTGCCAGGTTTAAAACATCTCCTCTTTGGGATTTGCATACCAAGCTTAACGAATAAACCCACACAACGTTAAATAGCATTATTAACATGCTTGTGCAGATGAAGCTTTGTGGACGGTCAGAAAGGCATGGTGGTGTTTATTCAAAATCAGATGAAGATATTGGGTCCCCTTAGGACAGAAAACATCAGAGACACACTGTTATTCAAAGGGGGGAACTGAATGGTATTTGTATAAGAGTTCTGTACACGTGTCTGCCACCTCATAATTCTGATTGATTACATTTATTCATTTATTTATTTTCAGTTCAAGTGTGTGCATTATGGATGCCAAGCATGCCTACCTGTTATGGCAAGTTGTTCTGCTTTTATTGCTAAGCCATGCTAAGTATGAAGGATAAAGAGATTAAAGCAGTGCTCAGAAGTACCGAGTGAGTGCATCATTAACCGTCGAGAGATTGATAAATAAAAACCAAGGTGCGGTACAAAGTTTGCTGTCGAGCAGGATGGAGGTGACTTCAGAAAGCCGGGGCATTTCAATTCTGGGACTGAACCTTAACGGCCAACGGAAGATCTTTCTGTTGACAGGAAGGCATGGTTTTGTTATTTAGAATAAGAAGAGATGGAGAAAGAAATGAATGGCATCCAAGAACAAATTAAAATATGTTCATTGAACGAGTGAGAATAGATTTAAGGCAAACAAGAAGCTACAGAATGGATCCCAAGAGATGAAAGATGGGAAGATGAACATGCTGTATTTCATATCCGTGTATATTTTAATTAAAAAAACAACATTTAAACGACTGCATTTGCTTTGCAATTAGAGACTTTTTTTTCTATGGAATAGACAAATCATGATCATAAACAGGACAGTGGGGCTTTGTTGTGCCATGAGAACTCTTATTATACATCTTAAAGCATCTCATTAGTTAAATAAGCGGTTTCTGTGAGTCTATTGTATCTTGTTGTCAGTTTGCAAATGGGAAGTATGTTCTTGGAGACCGAAATTATAGGCCAGGTTTTAATTAGAGGACTGGCAATCAGCAGCAGTCTTCCGTGTCACCCCAACTCTTTCTTAATACCTATCACACGATTCTACGGTGGGAACTAATTACTTACAGTAATTATGATCTTCAAATGTCCCTCGAATAATATGTTTTGGCCACGTTCGGGGGAGAGTATCAATTTGATGTTCCATTCTTTCACGAACACATTGAATGGCATTTCCTGAGGCTGGCGGATTGAGGGATAAAGGTAATTAACACTATTGTGAAGGTGGTAAATAAATAAATAAATAAATAAGAGAAGATTGCCGACACCCATGGGGGGGAGGTAGTTTTTGGAAGAAACAAAGAATGTCTAATCATGTCCTTTAACAACTTTATTGCACAAAATGCCTATCATGTGATTCATTGAAGTAGAACATAAGAACATTAGAGCATAAGAAAGTGTCCAGTCGAGAGGAGGCCATTTGCCCCATCGTGCTCGTTTGGTGTCCATTAATAACTAAGTGATCAAGGATCCTATCCAGTCTGTTTTTGAATGTTCCCAAATTGTCTCTTCAGCCACATCGCTGGGGAGTTTGTTCAGATTGTGACGCCTCTCTGTGTGAAGAAGTGTCTCCTGTTTTCTGTCTTCAATGCCTTGAAGCCCAATTTCCATTCGTGTCCCCGGGTGCGTGTGTCCCTGCTGATCTGGAAAAGCTCCTCTGGTTTGATGTGGTTAAGACTGTTAGGGTTGTACATGATTTGGTTTTGCTCGCTTTACAGTGGAAAGTGTTTATGAAACCCTACCAGTTTAATTTAGTATGATGAAAAATAATAACCTGTGATGAATTCCAAGAATACCATTATTAAATGTAGAAAATGTAAATGATTTTTAATGACATGCTAATTGGAGCTAGTTTCGTGTGTACATTGCATTTTTCTCTTGGTAGACGAACAACAAGACTAATAACCTTCAGCTCATGGCCGGCATCCAGAGATATGTGTTGTTGTTGTTGTAACACATAACAGGCAATTCAAAAAATAAGTAAGCAATTAAAACACATTGTGGAGGCTGTTAATTAAAAGCCAAACCACTGTGTTGGCCCAGTTCAGGCAGTCTAAATAAAGCTGCAGCAGCTGAGCTTAGAGAGCAGTACAAGAGTAGATTATACAGGTTCATAACAGCGAATCTGCTCTTAAAACCTCACCTCTGAAAAGATCTGGGTCGTTCATTTTATCCCTTCTTCTCTTCACTCCCTCCCAGAGCCGGTTTCCCCCCCAAGTCATCTTCCGAGGCTTCTGGGGGATGTAGTGCCAGGTAGGGTGGCTTTTACACACACACACACAAACACACACATATAATATGAATGAAAGCTTTAATTGCACAATCCTTAGCTCTTCATAGTGGCATTAATGCTGAAAGAAAAGATACACATGCTTATTAATGCCCAAAAGCACACAGAAGAGCCTGTGCTTCTGGGGTCAGCAGGTCTGAAACACACTTCATGCTCAGTACCCGAGTGTGGACGTGTTGCTGACCTCATCGTGTGTCCACATCGCACCTGACCCGCAGAGATCTCATTAACCCACTCCTCTCGCACGGCGCGGGGCTCTCAGGTGGGGTCTCCTTGGCTTCCTTTCAATATTAATGTGTTTTTATTTTCCCTATTTGTTCTCGATCTCTCACTCTCTGTTAAAAATGCTATGATCCCCCTTTCCTTTGTCTTGAAGGCGAAGCCACTTTCTCTTCCATGATGCGTGGAACACCATTAATTTCAATATATAAGAAGTATCGAATTTAATAAATGTACCATTGGACCAGCTCATCAGCCTTTCGAGTATTTTGAAAGCCTTTCTTCTGTAGGTTTCTTCTATAATGATCCAGAGGTTTACTCTCAAAAGCTTGATTTCAAGTTCATGTTATTCCACCTCAGATATTTGCAAAAAAAAATGTTGTTGCATTTTCCGCATTCATGCAGATGAAAGAGATACTGGTTTTACCTACAACTGATAAGCAATGACAAGCATATCAAGATACACTTTAACACTTTAAAACATGGGGACTTGATTCAAGTCTTCAAAATCATGAAAGGCATCGACCACATCAAACCAGAGGAGCTTCTCCAGATCAGCAGGGACACACGCACCCGGGGACACAAATGGAAATTGGGCTTCAAGGCATTCAAGACAGAAAACAGGAGACACTTCTTCACACAGAGAGGCGTCACAATCTGAACAAACTCCCCAGCGATGTGGCTGAAGAGACAATTTGGGAACATTCAAAAACAGACTGGATAGGATCCTTGATCACTTAGTTATTAATGGACACCAAACGAGCACGATGGGGCGAATGGCCTCCTCTCGTTTGGACACTATTTGGAAGCTATACTTTATCTGTTTATATGTCAGCACCTTTACATGTATTACAAAATATCCCTATGATCAGAAGAAAAAATACATTCAAAAGTACACCTGCTTAGGAATCATTTCTGCTCATTGAATTAGTCCATCGGCATGTGAAGGCCAGAGGGTTGTGTTGTGGTAATAAATTGACATTATTGATGGTTAATAAACTATTTATATAGCTGTAATAGATGATGGTAAAACCACTATTAATCATTGTATTAAAAGCTATCAAATGTTCCTTGGTAGACATTGATTTAACAGTCAACAAGGTCTAATAAAACCCCATTCAATAAACTGTGCTCCAGTTTCACGAGCCTTCCTCTGAACTTGAAAACAACTAAACCTTTGAGTGGCCGTCTCTGTTTGCGGCAGGTTATCACATTAGCTGTGCTTTAATCTCCCATTCAGGAGCTGTCACACTGTACGTGCGAGGGCAGCGCATGGCAAACGTTGGGCCCCACACTTATTTTTTATTTTTAGCCATCTCTGACATCAGCATCGATTAAAGGATGGAAATTCTAATCCCTTCCCATGCCAGGGAAAATTAAAGGGTTATGCTTGGATGATGCAAAGATTTCAGAGACATGCGATGAATGCAAAAGGCTGGAGGTCCACGTGAGGATTAGGCTCTTTTGTGAAACAGATGCTTGTCTCCGTTTCCGAGCCCCCTAGCAGTCTTATATCTCTCGCATTTATGCCTCTTATCTGGCTTCCTCGCGGATCAGACCGGGATCAAAACAAAGTCAGCGGCAGAGGTGCGGGTTTAAAATCAATACTTGCCACCTAAATTCCTCTGATTATCCCTCCATCACAAACCGCCTTGCGGACGGGGGAGACTGGCGCACTCATGCGTGGCGGTGTGGCATCTTGCGCTCAAACGCGCTAGTTGAAATCACGGCCTAACTTCACTGTAATGAACGGCCATGGGACCTGGGCAGACGTTTGTTATGTCAGGGGGGTTTTCAGTAATAGGGTAAATTTTCCGTTTAAGAGAGAGGAATAAGTTAAAACGTGTAGGAGCTCACTTGTCCGCCACAAATCATTTCTGGGGGGAGAGAAGAGGAAAATCCAGGGCTTTCTGGCACGTTAATAGATCTTTGCATTTGTTGCCACAGCCGTCGGGCTATTGTCTCTCTTGTCTCGTCCCCTCCTCGCCTCCCAATGCAGTTCTGTGGGAGAAATGGCATTGGCATCGTTATGGCAGGAGATCACTGAAATATCTCGTTAACTGTCCCCTTTTGGGCTGCGCTGTTTTACCAGATCAGCAGATGGACAGAAGTGTTAAAGAAAGCCGTGCTGGGCTGGGCTCTCCTCTGTGAATTCGTAGCAGGAATCCCCGCGCATCTCACAGCGGAGAGTTCAGACGTCACATGCAGGAGATGAAGGGAGAGGGAGACATCTCTCTGCCGAAGACGGAGGCTCCGGCGCCCGGCTTGGCTCCAGTGTGTGCTGAGGCAGCAGACTGGGCGCCGTTAACGAAGCTGGAGTGTGTGCGCATGCGTGTCGGAGGGGTGTGGGGTTAAAAACATGCCGTCAGTGTCAGTGCAGCAGGCAGAGATAACGGCAGAGCGCTCACGAACAAAATAGCTCACGGAAAACCATTTCTGATGGAGGATGTATTAAAAGTCATAAACAAGGAGGCAAATTTGGGTTAATCTTCCTGGGCTTCCTGCTACTAGATTATTGACCGAAATGTTTCAAGCTTAGCTATGAAGAACAGAACATTACACTTCTGTAGTGCGAAGGACATCAGCCAATCACAATCCATACGCTTCGCCTTGATGTGGCCATTGCCACAATCCTGGAGTTTCTCAGAAAGTCATATTCGCACCTGCTTTGACACACATCTCAATAAAAGCATTTTTCTAAGTAGCTTCTGCATTAATTAAGGAAAGTCAGATGGCACTAAGCAGAAAATCAAGGTTACCCACTCTGACCCCGGCGGAGCATTGCTCTTCAGGTTATATAGGCTTAATTAAATGAGAACATCGTTAAGGACCCGGTGAGAAGTTAATTGGTTCATTGTAATTGCCGAGGCCATGCTCAGAACACGAACCTCCACTTAAAGGGTCAAAGATGACTACATCTAATAAACAAAGAGTCTGCTGCAATTAGACCATTCCCCCCAGGAACACACTTTTAATTTCCATCCCATCGTTAACTGCTTCCTAAATATCCGAGTTTTGTTTTCGCTTTGTTTTTCTCGGGAAAAACAGAGCCGACATGCGATTCTCCGTGTGAAAGAGTCGGCTGTGAAGGAGGCGGAGCAATTAGCGATGTGTCTACTTTTATACCTCTGCTCCGATGTGGTGCAGCAGTATTCCCACAATGCACCAGGGCCCTGTGGTTCAAGCCGCCATGTGCTTCACTTTTGAATGGTGACAATTCAATCTGCTGGGACGGCAGACATTATTCAGTGCCTAAACGCAGTGTGATATTTGGATAATTGCTCTCAAGAAAAACGGGAATCAATAAGAAGTCTGACAGTCTGAAGAATGACATGTGGATTTTAGGTGTCCTCGGCAAAGCAAGGAGAGCTGCCAGTACTGTCTGCTTGGATGATCTGATTGGTGAGAATGAATGCCTGCAGGCCGCGAGCAGATGTGTATCTCCTGTTGTTGTGAGACAGTCGCCGCACTCACGGGCTACTGTAAAGGTGTGCTCTCACATCATGTGCTCCAGATGACTGCAGCCAGACGGGCGAGACACTCGGATAGATCAAGATATTAACAGCAGCTTCTGGCAGAAAGCACAGATTAGCAAACCATTAATTTGAAGTTTTGAGCTTTCATACGATTGTAAAGGACGCTGCTTCAGCCAGTGGAAGCATAACTTGGTGCCTCACTTAAAACGAGCTTTTAAATATATCATTAATGTAGTCATTAATGACGAGCTCATGCTTGTTGTGAAAGGCACTGTGTGTTTTTTAAGTCGTTTCTGCTGGTGTGGTTCTCCTGTTTAATGAATAATGCCAAATAAATCCCATTAAGATTTGCTTTTCTGTCTCCCCCAGTTACTGCATCCAATTTTGTTATGTAAGAAATTAAAAAGCTGAAAAGCATGTGTGGGACAGATTGCTATAATCTACTTATCATGACATCTTGAGTTGTTGTTGTTGTTGTTGTAGTTGTAAACCACCACTTTAAGATTCCTTAAGTCATACCAATTGTAATGCTTTGTCTAGAATTGCTCAAACTAAAGCATTACAGTAAGAAGTTAGATCTGATAAATAAACGATCAACTTCAGACACTCATGCTGCTTTCATCAATGGACCAGAACAATAAACCCGCTATCTTCAGCACAACCCTATAAATGTGCTGGACTTCTGGGAGTTCAATAACAATAATGATAATCTATAAGAATCCCAATTATCCTTGAAGCACATCCTGGACATAAACATGTGTTTAAATCTTCTATCCGTTCCTTTATGTACAGAAACAGTCGTATACAAAAAAACTATTCAGTTTCTTAAAGTATCTGTCCCAAAAAAATAAAGAATCCTTCTTAATATACATTTTAGGAACATAAATACATGATTATTATATCTAGTAGTAACTTAAAATTGACTTGCTTTTAGCCTCCATTCATTCCAACACAAAGTTCACCTTTAAAGATCTTAAAGAGACAGAGTATTTTTCGAAGAGAGGTTTTTAAAAGAAAAGACGACCCCGCGGTGGTGACAGAATATTCAGTCACTACGCATCAATTAAATCAATTAATCAATTAAATGTTTAATACATGACTCTGCTGGAATACATAGGGAATATATTCATGAGTATAGTTTTAAACTCACCACAAGCAGTCAGCATTTACATTGTGTTTCCCATTCTGTGTTTTATCGAAAAGCGTTCGTTGATTATCCACCAGTTAGTTTCCCTCTTTTAATCCAAGCTAATCAAAGGCTCATGAACACCCTTTCCAATAAGAGAGTGATCTTAGAGTCCCTAAATTGAGAGACTTTGCGTATTCCTGTCAAAAATAAAGTACAGACTCTCTCCGCAGTTTGCATCTACAGAAGAAAATGTTGGACTATGTTTTTTTTTACAATATGTAGTGAAACCCAGAGGCTCTCATTTGCTTCTCAGTGGTTAACCTGTGATGATCCTCTCAGTACTAATCAATGTCCAACCCTGTGCCAGAGTAGGGGGTTTCTTTCTTGGATCAAGCTGCAATTTCTCAGTATTAATGGTCACCTCTGCTTTCTGCTACCTAGCAAAGACACCTTTAAGACGGATTGAGATGAACGCTTTCCAAGTTTTTCTGTAAACCACTATGTCATCTAAATGTGCTGCTGCAAACCCCATGGTGCAAGACAATATAACACTTTGGAAATGTTGAAGGAGAAACAAGCAATCCACAGGACAAAGCCCGAGATGGATACGAATGATGAGGGGGGGAGAATGCAGTCAACTCTTCATCAAGAGGTTCCCGTGTTTGACTTCTTTTTCAATACAAATGTGCAAGCCGCCTCGCCCAGTCGCCCTGTTAACTCAATAATCTGAGGCTCCGGAAAAATATTGAATTTAGAAACGGAATTTAGTTTCTTATCATTGTTATGCAACTGTGTGGCGCTATTTCCTTTGAGCCCTAACGTATAGAAAAAGACACATTATTGTTCATTCATTCAGACTTTGCCTGCTTTTGCATCTGCTTGTTATTGTAGCTAGAATGTAGTTTCCGTGCAGTCGATCTGCGGGCGCCCCACTCAGGAAGATGTTCCAAGTGGCAAATTCTGTTCAAACACATGCCAGTATCTTTGCGATGTCATCTCCTCCTTTCTCCCCATTGCCAAGCAAAAGGCCACCATCTAAAAGTGTCCTCCTACGCTTGAAAACATATCTGTAATAGGTTCACATTAGAGCAGCACAATTAATCAAATTCATATCAAAATCGTGATTTGAGCACACCCGATTTCTAAACCACAGAAAGATTTGAATTTGGCTTTTTATTTGTTTATTTTTTTACAAGCCGTCAATAATGCAATATAGTATATATTAACGCATTAAAAAACTGTAAGCCCCGCCTTTCGTGCCTCTTCACTCTCGCTGCTGCAGCTCCAGTATCACTTGAGTGAAAACAACAACCAAAAAGAGTTATAACGGTGGCTCCGAAGGACAAGAATAAACATTTTCATACTGCTCAGTCACAATGTACATTTGAGTAGCAAGTAAAGAAAGGACATATACAGCATATCAGCATGTGGCCAAATAACTCCTATTAAATACTATTAAATTGAATTTGCTGCCATCGCAGTCCGTTGTTGAAAGAGATTGTTGTGATGAGACATTGAAAACGATTGGTATGTATTAATAATAATAATAATAATAATAATAATAATAATAATAATAATAATAATAATAATAATATTGAAGTGGAGTGAAGTGAGCTCCAATCACAGAATGATCTGTGAAAATCAGAGAAAATCCTTTGCACAAATTGAACCTTAATAAGTCGCCTTATTTATGGGATCTCCACTCCATGTCCACTCACACTGGAGGTCCCACAAACGTTCACCACACACTATTTAACCATAACTTAAATGATATGAATTAAACCTTCTTCGAAATTCAGCAAGTTTTGTTAATTACTTTGTTTGTGTTCAACTTCCTGTTTGCAGTTTCTTGGCAGCGCAGCAAAGAACGTTTTTCAAATGCTGTATTCTTCTATTTATAGCGCCAAACAATACATGATGTATATATATTTTAGAATGGCATTATAATGTAGTTTATGGATATATAGTTAGATTGTTTTTAAATACTAGGGTTTTGTGCTTTAAATGGGGCATTCTGAAATGAGGTCCACCTGCTCATACTTTAATGCCTCAGGGTTTCCTGCAGCTATATTATTAATACAAATGGGTGCTTGAAAGTCGAACAAAAAGTACACAAAAACATATAAACACGCTGATGACTACATCTAAGCTGCTAATTATTCAATCTATCAAATAAAACAGATGATAAAAATCTACTAATGGTTAAATCTGTCAAATAAAACAACTGGACGTGTGTTTTTGACCAAGTCTCAAGGAAATCACAATTGCAATATCTATCAAAATAAAGTGTTGTGTGTTCTCATGTTCGGGTTTAAAATGCATGTGTCCCTATCCTGATTCACACAAGGGGTTAAGTTGTCTCAACACTGGCATGTTTGCAGAAGATTATATCATTTTTTTAATTAAGTCTATAAGCTGAAAGTAAGGAAGTCATTGCAGTGTGCAACATTATATAAATCATCACGTCAGAAGCCCCAGGGTGTTTCTTGGGGCTGTTTCATAGTCATTGCTGGATTGCTGAGGTTTCCTCCAAACCCCAGGTAACCAGATCCTCTGGGGAGAGCTGGAGGCACATTTGCAAGGTGGGTTTGAGAATTTCTCTATCATATAATCTCTCGGTGGACTGAGGAGGAAGCCAGGCCCAGCTGTGGGCTGTCATCACATTGTTTGTGCTGCAGAGTCCTGAACCTGCTGAAGGGTTCCTTTGGTATCATTTTCAACATCCATTATGGTCTACCTGCAGAAGACGAAGTACATTAGGGGGGAAAAAACGAATATTGCGACTCATTTCCTAGTAGGACAGGACACGGTCATTCACTCATCCACTCAGTAGGACCAGTATTTCAGGAACCAGGAACTGGGCTGTTGATATTGAGTGGGGTAGTCCTCGTGACCTCTACCAAGCCACCAGGGGGCATTTGTCAGGTCAAACTGTTTTCCACAAGCTAGGCTTGAGGTCCAACGGTCTGGATATGGGTTCACTTCTCCCTGCACAATGTCCCAGAACCAAACTGGGCACCGTATGTCCTTTGCAGACAGTAGCTGGTGACACACATTGTGCAGGTTCCCGAATCCAATTACCCTGCATTACAATGGGCCATTTTGTTGCACTACCAGTACATTAATTTGACAGTACTGCTTCTGGTGCCTCAGTTCATGAGACAGACAGCTTGTTTCCCTAAAGGCATCCGTTAAATGATACGAGATGAATGAGCGATAGTGATAAAGAAATAAGACAGAGCTTAAATCGGAAAGTACATTTAAAAACTGTATTATACAGTACTGTGCAGAAGTTTTAGGCAGGTGTGTGAAAACATGCTGTAAAGTAAGAATGCTTTCAAAAATGTTCATAGATTATATTTATCAATTAACTAAATGCAAAGTGAGAGAACAGAAGAAAAATGTACATCAAGTCCATATTTGGTGTGACCACCCTTTGCCTTCAAAACAGCATCAATTCTTCTAGGTTCACTTGCACACAGTCAGGGATTTTGTAGGCAAATAGTCAGGTGTATGATTAAACAATTATACCAAACAGGTGCTAATGATCATTTCAATATGTAGGTTGAAACACAATCATTAACTGAAACAGAAACAGCTGTGTAGGAGGAATAAAACTGGGTGAGGAACAGCTAAACTCAGCTAACAAGGTGAGGCTGCTGAAGACCGTTTACTGTCAAAAGTCATACACCATGGCAAGACTGAGCACAGCAATAAGACACAAGGTAGTTCTACTGCATCAGCAAGGTCTCTCCCAGGCAGACATTTCAAGGCAGACAGGGGTTTCCAGATGTGCTGTCCAAGCTCTTTTGAAGAAGCACAAAGAAACAGGCAACGCTGAGGACCATAGACACAGTGGTCGGCCAAGGAAACTTACTGCAGCAGATGAAACACATCATGCTTACTTAGAAGAATAACCTAGAAGAATTGAGGCTGTTTTGAAGGCAAAGGGTGGTCACTCCAAATATTGATTTGATGTAGATTTTTCTTCTGTTCACTCACTTTGCGTTTACTTAATTGATAAATATAATCTATTAACATGTCTATTTTTGAAAGCATTCTTACCTTACCTTTTTTCACACCTGCCTAAAACTTTTGCACAGTACTGTATATATTCTTCTCAGCCTCTGACCTTCAGGCTAATCCATCGCTGATTTCGTTCCTCTCCGTGATCCCCTCCCCAGCAGTGCTCCAGTGCGATGTGCACACTTGCACTGGGTTTAATTGATGGCTACCCTGCTGAAACGGGAACAAGGGCTGATCTAATGAAGGAAGCTCTGGCTCAGTAAGCCTGCGATACATCTCACCGCGGGAAGCAAAGAGACTCAGCCGGCAGTTTGGGAATCATACATTTCTGCCGCTTCCATGACTGGGATGCCCAAGGGCCCTGAGAGCAGCTTTTCATCAGCAGTGTTGCTTCTAGAGGGATGACGAAAATTGACTGTATTGTGATTTCTAGATTTTTTCGTTTCTGAGAAGCAAAATCCAAAATATTATGAATGCCAATGTATTGTGTGCATATCAGTGCCCATGTCAGTGAGGTTAGCACTTGGGAAAATGTAATATAATAAAAATAAAGTTGAATGATAAACATAATGAATAGACTTGATCAAACACCTGCATATCTGTGTGTATTCCAGTCTAGTGAGGATGAGGTTGTTTGTATATTTTTAATAGAGAGAGTATTCTGCACAATATGTAATGTCATTTGAAACAGCAACAGCTGAACGCTGAACTTCACAATGGGCTTATGGTAAATGAAGAAGGCAAACGGTGTGTGAATTTGATGAGTTAAGGTGGCACTCCTCAGTCAACATGGTCTCGAAACGTTAATACGACACTATATTAAATATGGGTTTTCCTACATTGAAGACAGATGAGAGGGACAGAAACCTCAGTGTGTTTTGTTAGCAAGACACTGGCTAACAAGGATGTGAACCATCTGCACAGTCAATCACAAGCTTGATTCGGCTCGAGTCGAGCACCGGCCCGACGGACCCCTAGGGCTCGGCGTCTCAGAAGCGCAGCGTGAGCTTCACACACGTTTATCCCGTCAGCACGGCTTCACACGCCTAGAGCAGTGATCGTGAATCCCGTGCTTCTGTGCTGCCTCTGTGATCGGAAAACCCATCGATCGATCATTCAGATAACTGCATGCGTATTGTAGCGGCACAGCGGCCCTCTCACGAATGAGGATCATATTAACATTTGCTGGGGTGACGTTAGACATGACAGAGAATGCCACCAACGTTTCACATGCATTTATACGCCCCATCGTGACCGTGATTATTATTTTTTACCGGGGAACAAAACTAATCATACCCTTCCTTGTGCAGCACGTCCACTATACAGCACGAGATCATCTGCCTCGTCTCGTCTTACAATCGAGGCAGGAAAGGAAATGGTCTATCGGAAGGGTTCGGGGCGGCCAAGGTATAAAAAGCAACGGCAAGAAAGGAGAGAAATAAAATCTATGTGTTTTTTAACAGGTGGAAAAAGCAATTTACGGATATTCTTGTTTTGAGAGCGCTTTGTTCTCGGGTCAAGGGGCTGGGTGGCTGTCAAGCTTTCTTAGAGAAAACCTTTGATGTGATGAAAGAGAAAGAAGGAAGGAAAGGAAGAAAGAAAAAGGAAGAAAGACAGACTTTCAAAAAAGGACTTAAAAGAAAGAAAGTGAGAGAAGGAAAAGAAGGCTTTTTTACGACAGAGGGGAAAAAGTGCCCAAGAGAAACAATTTAGCCCAGGCCGCTCTGAACACTATTCAGATAAGAGCTACAATTTAGCCTCCAGCTTTAATGTTGTGGCTTGTCTGGCCAATTTGTTTCAGGAGCACATTGTCCTTTTTACTAGAGTAATAACAATAGCTGAGAGCAGGTTTCTCCAGCAGTCTGGCTCACGCATTAGTCTGCTTTAAAATACCCTTGCTCAATTTCCACTTTAACGCTAACCGTAATGGACAAAAATCCCCTCCGAGGGCCAGACCGCGTATCTTTTTATCTCTCTTATTCCGCTATCGTCTCGCAACTGTAAAAGACTGGCGAGATGAAGCGCAAGGTTGTGGAAAAGCTTCTCCTCTGCAGCCCACTGTAAATACAGTCTGTGCGTATGAATCACAGCGCCGACACCAGCAATCCTACTCCGCTCTCTAGTGGTGCAACAGGGCAACAGAGACACACATGCCTCTCAGGACCGGGACAGTCCTGTCAAGGGTTGGGACTGAGGGGGACGTGCTGGTGAGAAGTCAGAGTGTGGGTCCCTGAATGACAGGTAGCAGAGAGCGAATTACCCTTCGGTCACATTGAAAGCAGAACAGCAAATGAGTCACCCTGAGATCAATACTGATGAGGGAGAGACTCCAGCACATTGAAAAATATATTTATGAATGTCCTGGATTATTTATTAGCTGGTTATTAGACGTGTAAGTGCCATGCATATGTGACAACATCCATTTCATCAGATAACTGAATAAAGTAAAAATAACAAGCTGCATTGCGATTTTCAGCATCCGCAATTTAAAGAATTGATCGCATTTACACTGGCCTGTCTTCTTTCTCTAATGCACAGGCGCAGAGTTAATCTAACTATACAGCAAAAGTGCACCGCTTGATATTGTAATAGCATGTTAATTACATTGTAATTAGAGCGGCACTAATGACAAACACACACTTCTGTACAATGTATGAATGTGGTTTTGGTACAGGGGTGTGAGGACCATGAAGAGTCAGTCCCTAAGTTGAGCATCCCCGGTCTCGTTAGTCCTGTATGCGCTGACAAACGAGGACATGCTGCGAAAGGACAGCAATCCATCTCTATTAAATTAACAGATGCAAAGAAAATGTTCACCTTTTCTCCTTGTATAAATATAGTTAGTCTATTCGCACCACTGAATATATATCTATATATCTAAAGAGAGAGAGCGATAAAGGAAGAGAGAGAATAATACAATATTTCTGAAGGTCAGCTTTAAAGAATCTGGACCTGAGGAGCTTATTAATAGTGTTGCTAACCGAGACCGACGCTGATCGAACCCCTGTCCCTGCTGACACCTCTGAACAAACAGCGCTGCTTACTTCTGTAATTATGCGGCTTGCCAAGACACGCACACGCCTGTTCGCAGATCTGCGTTGGAGGGAGATGAATCCCCGGTCGGCCTGGCAGTGGGACCCCAGGCTCGGGCCATTTCAAACTGCCCATCAGGTCTGCGACTCGCTGAGTGATAAAATATGTTAATCATCTCAACAAATCAGCTATTTTCTGATCTAAACCCACTGTTTTCTATTCCCAGAGAGTGTAATGAGTCCTCCATGGTGTGGACAGGGGAGGCTAGCTCTTTCTCACGCTTTTCCAGCATCACAGCTATTTATAAAATCCCTTAATAGCATCCACTTGGTTATAAAAGAAGCAATAATGTCGGCGAGTTAAATCTGTATCAGGATTTTATTTGCCCCCGTGTCTGTGAATGGTTTGAGGCCAACGCGACCTTCAGCTATTGTTTTCAGACCAGGCAAAATAAAGCCTCAGTCACACAGAGACTTCACAAGAGCTTTCAATGGCTCTATGTGAAATGTTTCCTGTATCGTGTTCTGTAAATCAGATTTTATTCCAGTGATTCTAGAGTCTAGTTCTTGTTTTGCATCTTTTCAAAATCATCATGAAAGTCTCTCCGAGTGCAGAGCTGGTGCAATGCTCTCAAATCAAACAGTGTCTGCTTGTGCCAGACATACAGTGAGGTCCATAAATATTTGGACAGTGACACAATTGTCATCATTTTGGCTCTGTACACCACCACAATGGATTTGAAAGGAAACAATCAAGATGTTCTTAAAGTGTAGACTTTCATCTTTAATTTGAGGGTAGTTACATCCAAATTGGTTGAACGGTGTAGGAATTACACCCGTTTTTATAGGTGGTCTCCCCAATTTTAGGGGCTCAAAAGTATTTGGACAATTGGCTGCTCAGCTGTCTTGGCTGTTCCATGGCCAGGTGTGTATTATTCCATCAAAGTTCAATTACAGGTAAGCAGATAAATTTAGATTTGATTTCAAGTGTGGCTTTTGCATTTGCAGTTAACCCTCAATACGTCCAAAGAGCTGCCACTGCGAGTGAAGCAAGCCATCATTAGGCTGAAAAATCAACACAAACCAATTGGAGAGATAGCGAAAACATTAGGTGTGGCCAAATCAACTATTTGGTGCAAAGAACACACTGCTGAGCTCAGGAACACCAAAAGGCCTGGAAGACCAAGGACAACAACTGTGATGGATGACAGAAGACTTCTTTCACCAGCTGAAGAAAAACCCCTTCACAACAGTTGGCCAGATCAAGAACACCCTCCAGGAGGTAGAGTATCTGTGCCAAAGTCAACAATCAAGAGAAGACTTCACCAGAGTAAATACAGAGGGTTTACCACAAGATTTAAACAGGAAACAGGTAGACCAGATTAGAATTTGACAAAAAACATGTAGAACCCTGTACAGTTCTGGAACAACAGCCTCTGGACAGATGAGACAAAGATCAACTTGTACCAGAATGATGGGAAGAGAAGAGTATGGAGAAGGGAAGGAACTGCTCATGATCCGAAGCATACCACCTCATCTGTGAAGCATGTTATGGCATGGGCATGTATGGCTGCCAAGGGCACTGGTTCCCTTGTATTTATTGATGATGTGACTGCTGACAAAAGCAGCAGGATGAATTCTGAAGTGTTTAGGGCTATATTATCTGCTCAGATGCAGACAAATGCTTCAAAACTCATTGGACGGCGCTTCACAGTGCAGATGGACAATGACCCGAAGCATACTGTGAAAACAACCCAAGACTTTTTTAAGGCAAAGAAGTGGACTGTTCTGCAATGACCAAGTCAATCACCTGACCTGAATCTAACTGAGCAGCATTTCACTTGCTGAAGGCTGAAGGCAAAATGGCCCAAGAACAAGCAGGAACTAAAGACAGCTGCAGTGCAGGCCTGGCAGAGCATCACCAGGGAAGAAACCCAGCATCTGGTGAAGTCTATGGGTTCCAGACTTCAGGCAGTCATTGACTGCAAAGGATTTGCAATCAAATATTGAAACTCACAATTTAATTCATGATTATGTTAGTTTGTCCAATTACTTTTGAGCCCCCAAAATGATGTGGCCAGAGCCAAAATGATGAAAATTGTGTCACTGTCCAAATATCTATGGACCCAACTGTATAAAACATTGGAGGATATGCTGTACTTTGAAATCTTAGTATATAACCTGCCCCCCCCCCCCACACACACACACACAAACGGAAACAACGTGACATTTCGTCTTACAGAGAGCGCAGTCTCTTGGAGGTTAGTCCATTCATCTTGAGAATGAAGGTGTTTCAAACCCTCTGATGTACGAAATGGCCTCGGATCCAGTCCTGCCTTAAGGACACGCTGCCACGGACCATGGAGCCTGAAAGAAGGCCGCAGCGGTGAGATGGGGGAATGGCAGCGGAAAGGTTTCTTGCTTTCTACTCTCATCAATTAGAGCGAGAAGAACAAGTGCAGCGAAGAGAAACAACCAATACAGCCCAGCCCGTTTGTCACAGATAACTGGAATCCCCCCCAAAAAGAGATTATTTTATTCGTAACATATATGTTTCACGGCAGATTGCAGATTGATACTGATACAGATTCACATCCAAATACGTTCTGGACTATTTAGCCAAGCGCAGCACTAGACGTCAGTATTATTTTGTTTGGTTAAAAGCATCCATTTGTTTGTGCCAGAGACAGCATTTCATTGTCTGTTGGGAGTTTACAACACGGCATATTTTAACACAGTTCACAAGCACAGCCTTTTCTCTGTTAGACATCATCTGCTAAAACCTTTGTGAGACGTCCTTACACAACAAATAAATGAAAATGATGATTTTATATTTGGGCACAAAGCCATGTCAGGATTTCTGTTTCTACATGTTTCTGTTGAATATTGTGGTGCATTATGTGCAACACAACCGCACACACAACCCTGCCTTTTCCCCAACTCCACGGTGTGGATCTGGGGTTTTGCTCGGTGGCTCTGGTCTGCTACCTCGCTGATTGGCTGCTGTAATGCCGTGAGCACTCTGACATGAAACGAGGGCTTGAGCGACTCAACATTACAATCACAACCAGGGCATCTTCTCGGACTCCCGGGCTCTGACAGCAGTGTGGGGCTGACTGTCAGGTAAACGCTTTTCTCTCCATCTTTTTGTCTGTGTCTCGGTGGCGGTGAGGACCACAGAGGGGGAGAAGGTCGGCTCTGTGGGAATGCAGCCTCTCTGAGTGTCGAAGGAGCCCCGTTCACAGGGAATGCGCCCTCACCGCACAGCGCTGGCTCGGACCGCCGGCGGGAGAAAGGGCAGCTCTGTCTGCGGACGTAGCCGACGCTCGGATAGGCGAGTCCCTAAGTGCTGAAACAATAAACCGTTCGCTTAACTAATGCCAGTTTAAACGGCCCTCGCTCTATCGCTCTCTGTGTAATTCAACCTGCCCTGAGTGAGAAATATGAAAGACATTTCCATCCCCTTTTCACTGGGAAAGGAAGGGCAGAACGGCAGTAAAAACATTTCATTCCGCCAGTCCGCCTCGGCAAACCTAACAGTTTCTCAGGCTTATTAAGATTAAGCCCACTGCTCCCCGGACAGTTTAATAACCATTCTTTATGTTATAATAACACGGGCCGTTTTGGCACAAGGGTTTCAATTTCCCGGGCCGTGTCTCTCATTTGTTGGGGAAATTAAGGCCTGGGCTGAGCTAATCGGTGACAGAGCCAAATTGCCCAGACTGCAGCTAGAGTCATTGTTAATGAGCCCATTTGCTCGGAGCTCCACTCTGGGGAGGACAAACCATTGAGCGTCGCGGAGAGCTGGAAGCAGGGGGCAATGAGACAAGTCTGATATCGACACCTCGGACCTCAGCGCTCTGACACCGCTGCGGACGGCACTGGAGATCTGAGCTGTGGCGGCTGGACTCTCTGGATTTTCTAAAAGGGCATACGTTCAAAACAGGTTTAATTTAAGGAAATCAAACTGCGTTTTTATGATGATGGCCGGGCATTTATTGTTGTGTGCAGCTGTTGTGCATTTACAGGGAACAGAACGCGTGGGACTTGGAGTTCGGGCCTCATGTTCACAGGCCATTAAATGAGCTTTCCCACATTGTTGTGTTTATTACCAGGCAGTTAATTGAACTAAAAAGAACCCAAATAAGTGAATGTTTTTAACCATTTAGTGGCTCCCCAAGATTATAGACACTCCCCTGGTAAACAGACAATGACTAGTGAGAGAGAAAAACAACACAATCTCGCACAAAGGTAGCAAAGATGGATGATCCAACACCTAAGCCATTAAATATGAATATATATAGTTCCATTACTGGACTTTTAACACATTGTTAGTGGATAAATTCTGGATTTGATAGATTTATATCAATTGAATTGGTTAGGGAGCTGATTAGTTAAACATGGGGACATGTTGTTTTAGAGCAGTGCGGCCCAAATCCAGTCCTCCAGGACCCCTATCCAACAGGTTTTATAGGTAACCTTTAATTATCAATTTCTTAACACCTGGAACCATTTCAATGTGATCAATGTAGCAGGTGATTTGTGACATTAAGTCATGTAGACATTTGGTAAAAAGAAACTACCCTTTTCAGCCCTCAATGACCAGAATTCCCTTAATTGAGTTAACTGCTTAATTGATCAATATCTTCTACATGTTCCCAATCTGTCGAAATTAGTAATTTAGAGTGACTGACAAAACTAACTCGACAGGGGCTCCACCGCACCATATCGGGGTACCACTGTTTTAGAGGAAGTCGTGCTGAATGACAGTTATCTTCCCTCTTTCTCTCTCTCCTTTAAAATTAAAAAGATAGATATTTGCCTATAGACAACTCCACTCTATACCAAAGATCAGGTACTGGAAAACGACGGCGTTCTTGTTTTGTGCCGGTATTTTAGCAACCCAGTGGCATCATCAAACCGCTTTAAAGTAATGGAAATAAGATGGAGCAGAGCGATAATATTAATAATAAGGATTATTTCAGCTCTGTTATATATCAGTTGAGATATTGGCATAGCACTGTAATTTATTGAATGACCTAATGTTCAGCAATAATTTCCCTGTCGCACCGTGATTAATGGGGGCTTTTAAATATCTAGCTTTTCTTCTATTAACTGCTGACCATATTTGTCTATTTAAAGGAATGTAAAGTGCACTTTGTCAAATAATCTATTGACTGTAATACATTATGTCGCCGTACAATGACTCGACTCGGTTTGAGACCAGGAGTAGCAGAGCAGGGCCAACCTCTGATCACCTTGACTGAAAAACACTGTTTACTTATTAGAAATGCATTTACAAGCCTATCGGGTGCTTATTTAACCATTTAGTCAACAAAATGTTAAAAAATGCTGAAATTAACATCAAATCAAGGAGCATTTGCTGTCTCTCTTCACCAATCCATCTCGAGAAGGACACACAACCAATCTGAAGTAAGGAGGTTCTTCACACTAGGGTGACAATGAAGTGTTGTACCTCTTTCTATAAGATTTAGGAATTAAAGGGATATGAAACCTGTATATCTTTAGTAAGTAACCTCACTTCGCCGCTCGTATGCGCCGGTAGAATCTGTGTCAGATTGGTCTGGTCTGACATGTCTGGAGATCGAAGGCTGACTTTCAAAACATGGTGCTGGTGATTTCTGTGCCTTTCTTCCTGCTTTAACTTTTCCACGTTTTTGCAATCATAACGTAGCAGCAAATACAGGAACGGTAACGTGAGAGGAGCAGGCGTGTCGTAGACTTGCATCGCATTAGTTTAATCTTACCTGGGGTTTGTATCCGTCTCTCCTGACGCCTGACAGATGAGACTGATCAGTGAGGTTGAGTCCACTATCCTGCACACTCCCAGTGCATTGTGGGAGTGCAGTCTCCTCTCGTCATCCACGAGCTTCGTCAAACAACAACATCAACAATCACGACAAAAAACACCATTCAACATTGAATTCAACATGATTAGCATTTTTTAACAACTAAAATAAAAATGATACCCATTTTATTTTTTCCAAGTTATTTTTGCATCTGGCAATCAGCATCTAGTGCTACAACAGCACTCCTCTGTGCCACCCAATGTTATTCCCTCTCTTTTATACATTATCTACCAGGAAGGATAGGATACTGTGACCTTATCTGTTAATACAAAACACCTGGTACAGCTGTAGCTGGTGAACGAAAGTAAATGTAAAGAAAAGCAAAGATAATCTGTCACCAGTGTCTTTTATTGAACACTTAAAGGTCAAGGTATAAATTATTGCTTGGCCATACGTAGCACACAAGGATATAGATTGATAAGGCAAATACCATATTCCCAGATAAATGTAAGCTGCTTTTTTTCCTTAACAAACCTCTCCCTCAGTGCAGCATTTCAGTGCGACATGCACAGCATTGTTGTCTTCAAAACATTCTCATATAGCTGACTGATGCGTTGTTGTTAGTCTTGGGTGATGATCCCACAGAGTCTTAATTGCCTAATTATTGACTTAATTGACTGAAATGACTATTACTTTCCAGCCCTTGTGCTCTTGAGAATATAAAGATCTCTTTTAATCATGTGACAACATTGGAGTGGGACTGCAAAGGGAAGACTGACTCTCATGTGGCTGGAGACAAGACACACACAGACACCTATCTCTGTCCCTGTATCTCCTGCCCCCGACCACCCCGCCATATCAGTGCCGAAACGCCATTCAGAGAGGAATCGCCCAATAACTGGCTGCAAAATAAACGATCCTCCTTGACCTCACGGGGGCAGTTTGACAGGCCTGCCCCCGTCCCACTCCCTGCACGAGACCGCTGTCCTGCCCCGGCCGCCACCTCGGACTGGCATTGTTTTTTCTCACATCCCCTCCCCCCTGCTTTCTATATAGAACAATGTTGTTGGGTTTTGAGACATGCTGGGTTCCGCACAGACTGTGTCATTTCCTAATAACGCATTGATTTTCCTCAGACAAGTCTCCCAGCGGTGCCTTCTTTCTCCACACAAGCATGCAATGAGGTCCCGGGAGGATCGATCGCGATGCTCCCAAAACCGCATGTTCGCTAATGAAAATATCTGATTGCAGGGAAATGTGTGGTGTCTGGAGCTCATCCGGTGCAGGGTTATTCTCATGCACTAAAACTACGGTCCTGATAGCTACTGAAGTGTAGTTACTGCTAAACACTGTGCAATTTGTGTGTTTAATAAATTGCCCTGGTAATGCACAGACACGGATTCAGGGCCATGATCTTTAAAAGGAAAGAGAGTTCACTTATACCCGCACAAAATACCCCATTTGTCAAATTTGCGGTCAAATAAAAATGTGCCGATAAAATATAATTGTTCAGATCATATTGATGGGCTTCAAGGTTTCGAGACGCTCTTTGGAGAGGAAACTGCGACGGAAACAGTAAGCCCCATCATTCAGGCCATATGGGGGGACAGTTGACAGGCCATTGTCTTTATGAACAATCTCAAGCTATGGAACAATAAAGGAAAAGACATTACCGCCGAGAAAACAAATGAAATCAGTCGAGGGAGATGAGGCCAGCGTAAGCTTTTCAGTCTCCACAGCGGCTGAATAACCGGTGTAATTGATAGTCATTACCCCGTATTTATAATGCGAACTGTAAATTAGGTATTGTCTCTCACGCTCAACTGCACAGCCGCGCTCTGATTGAGTTGAATTAAATCCAGCTGGACGTGCGCACGCCATCTCAGCACTTTTCCACCTCCCGGACGGTGAGCACCAAACTTTTTCTCTTTGAGAGGAACCTCATTTAATTTCGGGAGTTCAAACGAGAGAGTGTGCATCTGAAGTTGGGGGAGTCTTTGGCACAGGACTCTCTTTGCCGTGCAGCCAGTTTGGGTGTCAGTTTAGATCACAGTTTTCCTATATGTCCCGCAGATCCCCGTCTCTCGTCTCGGCTCCGGGGAGTGGAAGTGTTTGGGGACCTCACAGCGTCTCTCTGCTGGTCTCTGGTGGAGCAGGACAGGGGCTGGAGTCTTCAGTGGTCTTGCCGTATGCAAACTTCCTCTCACTGAACGATGCCTCTCGCTCCGTCTCTCCATCTCCCACGCAAACCAACATGTACGTGTCTTACGTCCCTAGATCCACAGGGGCAGACCTTCGGAGTTTAATTCCCCTTCGAAGGTCATGATTTGTTTTCTCGTTAACTGCGGGTCAAGTGCGATGCTCTGGAAGGCCCGGCGGAGCTTTTACACCCTGGGAGCACAGCGATGGGCACCTTTAACCTGGATGCATCTCCAGTGTCTCGTCGCCAAACAAGACTGACAGAGCGCTGCGTCTGGAATTAGACGGAAATTAATCACGGCCGTGGAGAGCGCTGTGGAAACGCAGGGACCGGATCCCGTGTCGGCGCCGCGCCCCATTCCAGCGAGACTCGAGCCCTCTGGCCAAGGAGGGACACGGGTATCCCTCTCGGAGGCTGACAGCACTGACAGTTCATTAATAACCGCTCTCCCGTCTGAGCGTACTTTTAGGAAACTCATTTTCATCCTTAAAACAGGTTATGATCCATGATTTTTAATTCTGCCTACAACCACCTTTATCAATCTTGCAAAACAACAGGACTGGGGGGGCTGATACATAAACAGTCACTCTTGCATAGCTGTCCCCGAATCCCTTGGGTGTTACTGAGCTTTAACTCTTCGATGATCAGAAAACTAAACTAGACTGTGCATCCGAGTGCCAAATGGAAGCGATTATCAGCTAGTTAGGTCTATTGAAGCTCCCTAATTAAAGCTGGTCTTTAAAGAGTTTCCCTTCGTCTCCTACGGTTTTTCATTTGTGCTTTCAGCATCAAGGCCACGTTATCAATCCAGGTTAGGTGTCTGTCTTTGTGTTTCAGAAACAACTGATTCAAGTGCCTGTGTATTTATTTATTTACACCTTTGAAACGCTGACACCAGAACTCATTTGACTTCCGCTCGCAGTTGTCATTAAAGGCAGTTTATATAATTTTACACTACCTGGCTGGTTAAATTTAGAAGCATGCGTTGAACACGGGTCACACATGAGATGTTTAATGTAGAGGCCTGCTCTCCCCATTCTTCAACCGGGTGGAAATCCGGAGCCCGTGTTGAGTTTGAAGACTAGAATATCGATGATCTCGGTGCTGAGTTGGGCGGATCTGTATTTCCTGTCTACAGTTGATCACAGCCCATGGGAGAGGAGGAGCGGTGGACCGGAGAGGGACCGGCCCAGACGAGTCTGATCTGAGCATCTGCTCAGATGGATGGAGCGCGAAGTAGACAATTAAACGAGTTAATGAGAGAGAAGTAAGGCTGGACACGGGAGAATTTATGGAGATACCAAAACCTGTCATGGGACTAGAAATCTCAAGTGACTTTCAATTAGGCATTGCCTGGACTGCTGCCAGGTAGTGGATTACTCTGCCTGTGGGGGCCAAAGACTTTGTGTATTGTGTAGCTACCAATTCTCTGGTTAACTTGGGGGGGAGTCTAGTGCAGGAATATAAGAACATAAGAAAGTGTCCAATCGAGGGAAGCCTATTTGCCCCATCGTGCTCGTTTGGTGTCCATTAATAACTAAGTGATCAAGGATCCTATCCAGTCTGTTTTTGAATGTTCCCAAATTGTCTCTTCAGCCACATCGCTGAGGAGTTTGTTCAGATTGTGAGACTCTCTGTGTGAAGAAGTGTCTCCTGTTTTCTGTCTTGAATGCCTTGAAGCCTAATTTCCATTTGTGTCCCTGCATCAGTATTAACCAGCTCGTGTACACAGCAAGTCTGTTGTAATAACCCAACCTCTTGTCTCACGTTGGAGAAGAGTGTCAACAAATTACTCCTAACTCTTATATTGTAATAAGTCCGTGAGCACACGCAGCGGATGGGCCGGCCTGGAGAACAGTGACTGAAACCTTTCTGTCTTCTACACAGAGTTACGGGTGAATCTCAGATAAAGCCTCCAGAGGACGCCGTTCGAAACCAGATGTGCTCTTTCATTTCCTCAGAAAGGAACATTCGAAATCCTACTGTATCTCTCACTGTGTTTGGAAACAGGAAACACTCCAACTATTTTGTTTTGTTGTTGCTTGTAATATAATTTTCTATCTTTTGCCCAGAGGCTCTGGATTTAATGAGATTTTAAGCCTCAGTAAATAACATCCTTTCCCAACCTGAAAAATAATACTTTCTTGTTTGAAGTTTGAGGGAGCGCCGTGCTCTGGGCTGAAATGTTTATAACTGGCGTAACAAACATACAGTAAAGGGTTTCCTAAAACTATCTTTGAAAAAGGAAGTAACAAATAAACCCAAATAAAGGATTTAAAACAAATAAGCCCAATGAAAGCAGCAAGACCTGATTTGTTTACTTAAATAACAGCTAATGTGAAATGCATTTTATTTGATATTTAATATCATATGGTCTCATATGAGGTCTATTTAAGATTTCTGAACAGCATTGATATGTTTTTAAGTTCCACAATCTTTAAATATCCGTGAAAGACGCAGAGCAGAGACCCTTAAATAACTACTGCTGGGAAAAAAGTCTCAAACTTCTCCGCTCAGGTTGTCTGATGAAACCGCGCTCATGATTCAGCACAGGCACAGCCTCAGCGCCGCGCGAACCGAAGGAGACCCGCAGTGGAGAGAATCTGATCCTTGGGTACAGAGTCACGACGGCCTGCCAGTCCAGGAGGAACAATAAGAAGAGCTTTTAAGTCGCCTCTGCAGCCGCAGCCTGACTAGCGCTTTGGACACACACTGTCTGCAGTACCTCCACAGAGAGGAGGCGCAAGTCAGAGGACTTCTGGGGTGACACTTCGGTTTAGGAGTCAAATCTGACAGCGCAGAATTGTGCATTAATAAAGTGTGAACTGGGTACAATGTGCCATTTTAAATACTGATATCGGTTAATTTAACAACTCGCTATTAAGACTTCATGAAAATGCTCCCAATCATAAAGCACTGGAATGTAATGTAAGACAATTATTACTTCAATTAAGGGTTTAATTAAGTAATTAAGAGCAGAAGGGAGGGGGTTCCTCAAAGACCAGGGTTGAGAACCACTGGGTCTAGAGCAGGACTCAGACTCCAGACCTGGGGGGCCGCAGTGTCTGGTTTTTGTTCCAACAGGAGAGCCCAATTACTTAATTAGTGTCATTATTTACTCAGGTGGGCTTCTCTAAAACGTTCACATTTTATTTTTATAGCCGGCACCTGACAATTTGTTGAGGATTAAAAACACTGAACCCACAGAACAGTCTGGAGAGAAGGGTTCAGTTCATCCAGTTAACTGTTTATTTAGACCAATTCATTAGCCAATAGCTGGGCTGGAACGAAACCCAGCCGACACTGCAGCCCCCCAGGACTGCAGTCTAACACCCCGGCTCTACAGCATCTTTCGTTTTGTTTCTTCCAAATTTACAAAGCAGCGAAGTGTTCTTATCCACTGCTCTCGGCTTGAGTCATTTCCATATCGCAAAGTACGCTTCAGTCTTTCCTGACAGATTAGGGGACTTTCACAGAGAAGCTCCACTCACGGTGCCGTGTGAGACAGCACTCCCCCGCCGCCTGTGGGCCTGTAATGGGTCTGAGCTCAGGATCCAGCTGTGACCGGTCCTCTCCCGCTCCCTCAGCCCAAACCCCGGAGACTTCTATTAGCTATTCTTTCCGCCGATGAATATTATAACCGGCAATTCCCCGCTGCCTTCACTCCCCATTTTCTCCCACATCATTACTCCGCAATGTGCACACTGTTGAATAAAATAGATATCCTTTCTTTTTTTCTTTTTTACTCAAAACTTTGCCTGTTCACTCCTTTTTACTAAATGCTTTTTATCACGGTTGAAATATCAGAGATAATGCTACAAGGCTCTGCGCGTTGAGCTCTGTGTAATTATCCAGCAGTGGAAAATTGCCGCAGTTAAACATCGTCTCCAATTACCACCGGCACTTTCAATATTCAATACTCGCCTCCTCGCAGTCAGAACTCGGGGAGATACATTTGCTGACAGACTCCGCTATGAATTGTCTTCGTATCACCGCTGGGGTTACAAACTCAATTAGTCCCACAGACGGCCGCTCCTGTTGTTTGGTAGCGCAGTCGCCAGCTGTCCGTCTTCGGAGCGTGGGCCCTGTATCACTTCATTAAGTCACAATCTGGGGCGGAATAACAAACAAGACAGCAAACAGCTTCTCACATCGCCTCTCAACCCTTTCAGTTACGATATCAAGAGCATTTCAATAGGAATATAATTAGACAACTGCAGTATTTTTTTTTAGATACTTGATCTTCATTCACAACTCATTCCGTGTCTAGAAAACCATTTCAAACGCAATCGGCATAGAGAAACAATCACCCGTCATTCGGCGGTATTTAGTTTATTTACTTATTTTTTGAAACGTTTTTAATCTCCGGAAACGGCACGAGGAAGAATTTCAAAGTTGTTTTTGATCAGGATGAAAGTTTGCTTCAAAGTCATTGTAAATGCTTGTGGATTTACCAAGAGACGGCATCCTGCAAGTATCCAAGAGAGAAATAAAAAATGTATTAATAAAGTGCCTATTTTATTTGTAACTTTAATTCGCTGAAGGGGTTTATTTGGAGTAGAGAAAGAAAATCACCAGAAACAAACACATCCTTCTGTATAAACCCTACGAACACAGATAATAGACCTTGTTATTACTGCGAGTATCGATTGTATAGTTCATGTGTTTAGGAATGATAACTTGATGCATTGTAACTCAGGGCATTTCAGGTCTCAGCAAATGTTACAACAGCGATGTCTCGTTTAAACAGCACTTAATCCGAGAGCAGGGCGATGACACTTGTTGAGCTGGAGTCTTTAATCAACCACTTGTGTCTCTGCTGTGATGCTCCATCGGGGGCAGGGTCCCCCACACACAGCCACCAGGGGGACAGGACAGGACAGAAGACAGCTGCAGGTCCACGAAGTTGTTAATGTGGCGAATCTCCGTTTGATCAGGTGGAATACGACCCGATGCCGGTGGGTCAGAGACTCGTGCACTTGGGGGATGGGGTCTGAGAAAGTCCCGTCCTCGTTCCTGCCCCACCCGAGAGTCTGCGGGACGCCTGAAGGAAACCGTTGACACTGAGGTGATAAAGGCTTTGAACGGCATGCAGCAAAAGAAAATGGACTCATGAAAAAACATGGCAACAGAGATACGGGGAAATATATTAAGTAGCATGAATAAATAAAACAAAGATCATATGAGGCAGAATATTTATTCAGTCCTTCGTTCATTCTTCTTTGACGCTGGATTGCCTTGTGTGCTGAACTCCAGGAATAGCATCTTTCCCTCCAAGTGCTTTGGATTTAGTTTAATTTCCAGCTACAGTGGCGCGGAGAGCGTCGGGGGAATCAGAGTTTACCGATCTCAATTCTTCCGCGTGTTTTTAATTTTGACACATGCTGTTCGCTTTTTGACCCCGAGGATGGAGAGGCAAATTCTGCATTCGGTCTTTAAGCCTCTTAAACGCTCTCTCTCTCTCTCCAGAGAGTTCCCACTGTGACTGGGATTAAACAGATTTGGAACTAATAAATTCCCAAACTGGAGCCCTGACATGAACCAAAATAACTTCAATGCATATCTTTTACATTTCCTACCATGTAAAAAATCTACCTATTATTAATTTCGTCTCTTTCTTTCCACAAGCATGGACAAATCTACCTAATATAAACATCTACACAGGGTGATATTACATTATTTAACATAATTAGGAACAATTAGTGTGGTGATCAGGGTGCGGAGGTGATCAATAGGAAATGCATTGTTTACATTTCCACGCTTGCTAGGGTGCGTGTTTTGGGGGATTCTCCCGGGTCGTTGTGAGTGTCCATCCGTCCCTCTGAATTCGTTAGCCAGAAATGGGTCGTTTGCCTTGTGGTCAGTCCAGTCCTCCCTCTCGGTGTTGCCAAAGATCCAGACTTTGCTGGAGGCTTGACCAGCTAAACTGTCTGAACCAAGATGAGAGCTCTGGGTCTTTCCCTCCTGAACTTTATTCTGGACAAGAACTTAGTCCACTTTGCTGTTAAACCAAGCTAAAGCTCTGGAGGCTGATGACATATCTCTCCCTCTCTGAAGTTAAAGTCCCCTGGTGCCATTCATCAGGACCCGGCTCATGGTGATATCCACTAAATGACGCATATCAAGGGTTGAGGCTAGGTCACGCGTTAATTAACACACCATTAACGATGAATCAATACTTCGCCGAGTGAAAACATCAGCCCCACAGAAACGCACTCAGTTTGTTTTGGTTATTTATGTGTGGGGAGAGCTGGAGGTGAGCTATTGGTTCATGCCAGCCTGTCACAGCGCTGGGATGCCACCTGGGGAGGGCGTTATTAATCACTTGGGTGCCCCCCCACCTCGCCAGGTTTCTCCACCTGGGGTTATCAAATCTTTTCTTCACAGATTAAAAACCACGCCTGTCGGGAGAGATGAATGCAGCCTGAGACTGTGGATCGGTGCTTTGAAGAGGAGGCATCTTCATCAACTTCACAGCGATGGCTTTATACCCCTCGCTCTGTGCCACAGATCTACCCGCTGTCTCGATACGTCAGGCCCTGGAGATGACCTTATCAGTACAGTATGAGGGGGGCCGGGGGGCTCCAAGAGTCGCACGAGAACCGCAACTTTTACAGGTTCGCAAATAAAAGGCTTCTGCTGAATTTCTGTTTGGCTCAAACACACAGAACATCTCTCGGGATTGCGGAGTTTAAAAGGCAGCTATAGTGCTTCACTGAACAAAAATGTAAATGTAAATGTAAAAACCTGTAAAGTGTTGGTCCCGTGCTCCATGAGCTGAAATGAAAGATCCCAGACATTTTCCATACGGACACAAATAATATTTCTCTCAAATTGTATGCACACATTTGTTTACATGCATGTTAGTGAGCATTTTGTTAGTTTCCCTGTGGGGGGCCGCTCCCAGCATGCCTCTGTCCCCTTATTCTAATGCTAGAGCAGCTCCCCTTCTCAGCTGGCTCCTTGAAGGTTATTTTCTCCATTCATGAAACCTTTTTCTCATAACTGGTTCCAAATGTGGTAGCAAGAACCAAAAGATGCTAAATAGAACCCAAAAGAACCTTTATTGTGAGTGCAGGACAGAAAAAAAAGACATGGCTTTAAAGCTGGCTCAGGGAAAAGCAAATGGATTGATTGGGTGGTTTTACAGGTCTGTCCGACTGACAGGAACTGCATCTGTTTGGTCTGGAAAGTAGACATTTACTAGAGGACTTGACAGAAGTATTCAAAAGCCTGAAAATGAAGCCACAGACATGGAGGCAAGACGAGGCACTTATTAACACACTGTGACTGAAACATGTCTACTGTGTTGTAAATATACAGTGCTGTGCAAAAGTTTTAGGCAGGTGTGAAAAATTGCTGTAAAGTAAGAATGCATTCAAAAATAGACGTTAATAGATTATATTTATTAATTAACGAAATGCAACATGAGTGAACAGAAGAAAAATCTACATCAAATCCATATTTGGTGTGAGCACCCTTTGCATCAATTCTTCTAGGTTCACTTGCACGTTGCTCGATGATGTTGAGATCAGGGCTCTGTGGGGGCCATACCATCACTTCCAGGACTCCATGTTCTTCTTTACGCTGAAGATAGTTCTTAATGACTGTCGCTGTATGTTATATAAATTTGGGGCTAATCAGATGCCTCCCTGATGGTACTGCATGATGGATAAGTATCTGCCTGTACTTCTCAGCACTGAGGAGACCATTCATTCTGACCAAATCCCCAACTCCATTTGCAGAAATGCAGCCCCAAACTTGCAAGGAACCTCCACCATGCTTCACTGTTGCCTGCAGACACTCATTCGTGTACCGCTCTCCAGCCCTTTGGGAACAAACTGCCTTCTGCTACAGACAAATATTTCAAATTTGGACTCATCAGTCCAGAGAACCTGCTGCCATTTTTCTGCATCCTAGTTCCTGTGTATAATCTATTAACATGTCTACTTTTTAAAGCATTCTTACTTTACAGCATTTTTTCTCACCTGCCTAAAACTTTTGCACAGTACTGTATATACAGATTACAGTGCAGTGATTTACCTTTAAGACAAGGAAGAGCAAGATTTGAGTCCAGAGCTCACAACCCAAACGGTCAATTCAAAACCCCTCTCTGTATAAAAGCCGTTTAGCACCTGCACAGACAATCGGCATATTCGTTTGCCTATTACACCTGTGGTTAGAAGGTTAACTGTTTGACAAGGACAAACGTTTTCTAAGGAAAGGGGAATGTCCTTCATATAAATATCTGTATTGTGAGAAATTAGGAAACCTATGAAAGAAAAAAACACAAACAGACTGACTTATCTTGCCCCTTACAAGAATGTCAGCATCAGCCCCATCACACAAATCGGCCGTTTCAATAGTAGCACAGCTTGAGAAGCGTAACCTGACCTTAACCTGTCTGTAACTGGAAGCTCTCGATATCGAGTGCCGGGGCTGTCGGGCGGTGTTATTGTAATATACTGTGGTCAGGAGAGAAAGTCTAAATGTCAGCAGCTCTTTCCAGCTGGCCAACAGCAGCCATCCCTCAGCCCGGCGCCGAGCCGCAATCTTTAAAACCCGCGTTCACGTTTGATCGCATTACTGTAAGGCCACGCTGCCGAGGGGATGACAATTCATTTCTCGCGCAGAGGAATTGAACCATAATTTAAAGGGCAACCGGAGGCTCACACTTGCAAACTGAAGGGCAAAGAAGTTCTTCTCCATCCCTTTTAAACAAAGAGCCGAGGGAAGACCTGACAGGAATTCTTATTCACTTTGCTTCGCGAGGCGGTCGAGAGCCGCGCGGCGGGACAGAGGAACTCAGCTAATGATGATTGGTGGCACTCCTTTAGAGGCAAGCGTCCGGTCTGGAGAGTACGAGAGCGGTATGGAACTGCCTCGGGGCCACAAAGCTCAATGTGTCTCTCATCGGGACCCCGTTTAACCATCATGGACACCCCTTCGATTTCTAAACTCACACTAAGAACATAAGAACATCAGAAAGTGTCCAATCTAGAGAAGGCCAGTCGCCCCATCGTGCTCGTTTGGTGTCCATTAATAACTAAGTGATCAAGGATCCTATCCAGTCTGTTTTTGAATGTTCCCAAATTGTCTCTTCAGCCACATCGCTGGGGAGTTTGTTCAGATTGTGACGCCTCTCTGTGTGAAGAAGTGTCTCCTGTTTTCTGTCTTGAATGCCTTGAAGCCCAATTTCCATTTGTGTCCCCGGGTGCGTGTGTCCCTGCTGATCTGGAAAAGCTCCTCTGGTTTGATGTGGTCGATGCCTTTCTTGATTTTAAAGTCTTGAATCAAGTCCCCACGCAGTCTCTTCTGTTCCAGGGTGAAAAGGTTCAGTTCCCTCAGTCTCTCTGAATAGCACTAGAATGCAACACAAAGCTTTCAACAGAGGAAAAAAAAAAAGACTTTTTATCTCCTGGACAGAGACATACCCCGTTCCTCCTCCAGCAGTGTCGGTGTGGGGAACGCCCACGTCTGCATCACCTCTGCTGTGAAGAGACATAAAAGTCTGGCTGCCTTCCTTGGAAGGAGGCTGTGAACCCACCACAGTCCCCCAGCCCGGTCCTGCCCACAGACAGCAGGCTGTGAAGAGAAAGCAGAGCCCGGACTGACACCGACCTACAGAGAGAGTTTCTCGGCGCTCCCGGAAGGCGCTGGGTTCCGGCACGGGTACCTGACTGCATCGTGGGAGGAGAGAAGTTCTTTGGACAGCTTTTCACATTCCTCTGTAACCATGCCTTGGAAATACACTCGCCTGGAACTGGCGGTGGTGGTGGTGGGGGAGGGACAGAGCGGTTCTCTCTCTCTCGCACTCTTTCTTTGGCTGCACAGAAACCCTGCGTCCGCCATCTGCCTGCTCTGCCCGGGCTCTTCTTCAGCAGATGAGCTAATTGGCGTGCTTTACACAGCCTTTATGTAAACACTTCATGAATATGGAAACGCTAACTGTCCAGTGGAGTCATTGTTCAGCGTTTTGTGTGCGTTTGTTCCATTGTGCTCTAGTCCCAGGTTTCCAGATGAATCAGTCAGCTGCCCACAGGGAATACGTGACTGACACGAGATCAGGAATCATAGAATACATTATCCTTATCGTTTGCACTGCGTTAAGCGTTTTATGTAAGTGTTCATCGCTGGACGGGCTTGGCTTCACACCACACACGCGTGGACGGCCTACTTTCACCACGCGTGGCACCGAGCCGAGGCAGAACAGACTCAAGCTTCAGGAAAACACGAGAAGTGGATGTCGGTTTGGGTGAATTACAACAGAAGCAAAACCCAGAATAACTACGCCAGTGGAGTGAAAAGAGGGAGGAAGCACAGCTGTAATAAATCACACTTTAATAGAGATTCTCACAGATTCAGGTCCATAAAAATAGATTTAAAACAAATAAATCCATTCAATTTACACAAACCTGCACCTAGGATGCAATAAAACATAGACACAGATCCCGGCCTCAGTGGAGCTTCCTCATCTTCGCCACAAACATGGGCCCCCAGGTCCGGCCGGCGTCGGGGACCACGAGCAGGCCAGGGCCGGCAGGGGGTGCGAAGGTGAAGTGTTGCGCCAGGGAGTCTGCCAGCCCGCCCAGGTCCTCCAGCTGCAGCGAGGGGCAGGAGCGCAGCAGCGCCTCCACCACGGCGCCGTTCTCCGCGCGGGACAGAGTGCAGGTGGAGTAGACGAGCGCGCCCCCGGGCCTCAGCGCTGCCACGGCCGACCTGGAACGAGACAAGCCTTCAGAACGGGGGCGGGACGGCATGGGAGCAAATGATCTGGACTCTGGGATAGTTAGCAAACTTGTCACATTTGCAGATGATACTAAAATAGGTGGCTCAGCAGATACAATCTCGGCAGCACAGGCTGTTCAAAGGGACTTGGATAATATTCAAAAACAGACTGGATAGGATCCTTGGATCATTTAGTTATTAATGGACACCAAACGAGCACGATGGGGCGAATGGCCTCCTCTCAACTGGACACTTTCTTATGTGAGAGTCATGAGAGAGCAGAGGCTGTTCAGTGAATCCCTGTGGCGAGGGACTGGGCGTAACGGTAGGAAGAGGACTGGGTGTTGTGTGGCCGACAAGCCAATCACTTCCTGGTCTTCGGCCTGCGCACCTGTAGACGGAGTGCGTTCAGAGTGCGTCAGTGATTTCACGGAGGAGACTGAGAAAATTGCCTTTTTTCAACACTGATCACATTTACCTTTTAACAGCAAAACCAATCCTGTGTTTGGTCGGACGCAGGATTCCTTATCCCCGGCCTTGCAGCGCTGCGGAGCCATGAGCGATCAGCGCGGAGAGGCCGGTGTCAGACGAGCCCCCGCGGCCGCGCTGTAAAGGTGACTTTGTTTTCCCGAGGGAGACGGAGTCCGTGCCCCGCGCTGGTCGAGTTACAGTGCATTACAAATTCCATTAAATTATGAGAATATAAATATATCGATAGGCAATTAATACCTGCTCTGGTGTCGTCCCGGGGGGGCAGATCCCTGGCTAATGGATGCTGTTACAGTAACCAATACACCCGGGCGGGCCACGCAGCACAGACTTCACATTTACACTGAAATACGAGCGGCTCAGCTTCTCCAAAACAGTCACATCTGACATCATCGGCATCGTCCTCCTCGGGACACACGCACTGAATGAAACGGAGGAGCGCAGCACACGTCTGTGATTCGCTGATCTCATCCCCATCGATTCAGGCCGGGGGTCACCTTTAAAGCCACAGCAGAAAACATGAAATATACAGATTCCATTTTTCATTATGAAATTCTCCAGCAACGTTTAAACAAACATTAATAATAAATAGAGTATTTAAACCGGGACAGTTCACACGGATTCTGGTGAATGCCTTGAGAGCCGCCGTGCACAAATCTGCGTCGATGTCTCCGTATTAAAATGTCCGACTGGAGAACTGGGCCCCAGTGGCCGGCGCCGAGAGGACGCTTTATTGCAAGAGCCTCCAAGGACTTAATTAGACTGCTAAACATCTGTCCGTCTGGGAGAAATAAAGCAGGGAAAAATAAAAGCTTTGTCCTTACATGAGCGCTGTGCTCCGTGCGCGTGACACTGCCTGTACACAGCGCGTTACTCTGCCAACACGCCCCGGACCGAGAGGGCGTTCAGCACAAATCTCCAGGTTCTACAGGAGACGTCAGAGCTGCCCTATCCATCCAATAGAAAGCGTCTTCAGATGCTGCTTGCTTTCTTTCATCTTCCTACCGCCAACTCTGCTGGGTTTTGTTTCAACCAAGCTCTCAATTACTTAACTGAACTAATAATTTCCTAAATCAGAGCCTTTTAATTGTTTTAAACAGTAGGGGTTTCAAGTTAAGGACAGAATTGTATAAATAACTTATTAAAGAACCAATACTTATCACACCATTTAAGTCAAATCTAAGCAGATTGTTATTTCAATTAAGGTTAAATTAAGTAATTAAACAATTGAGAGCTCGGTTGGAACAAAAACCAGCAGGGTAGGGAACTCCTGGTTTTAGACCCATGATAGCATTATTCAAAGAAGTAGTACAACAACATTTAGCAAAATGGAGGCCAAGCCTTCACAACAGCTGAACACGGCATTCAGTCAGAGGAAACTAAATAAAGAAATAAACCCACTCGTGAACCAAACGGCACTCGGGGGTGACTGTAATAGCAACACAACGTGCGGCACTGAGAGGACTCTCCCTACCCGGGGTTTAAAACACACGCATGTACGTCTTTAAGACAAGGTGCGATGGCAGCACCGCGTTCAGACGGGCAAGGAAACCGCACAGCCTCCGCCGCTCGGTTGGCGGGAGCAGAACGGGAGCGCAGACGCGGCCGTTTGGGGGGCAGAGAGAAGGACGCTCCGCTTAACAATCCGGCAGGGCTGTGCGCAACTCTGCTGAAGCCTCGGTGTATCCAGGCCTCTGTAGAAGGACAGCCGCCCTGGCTCCAGGTGGATGTAGGAGGCAGGGTTGTATTATTTCTCCCCTTCTTGTAGTTTAAATAGTTTTATTAGTATTCTTTCAGTGGGACTGCGGGAAGTTCACTGCGAGCGGCGTATTCACAAGATCGCATGGAACAGGCCTCCGGCGGGAAGAGAAAGTGCGGATATTGGGGTCTCTGCAGTAACGACTGAAACAAATGTACACATAGCATATATATTCAGATTGACTTTATATTGTCATGGGTGCGGCTGCAGTTTCTAGTCAACACACCTTGTTCTCAGACGGGTCGATGGCTATCAGTGAGAAAGGACCGCAGACTTAATTCTCTGTCCTTCACACTCTGCATTGTTCCTAGGTTAATTTATTCTTGATTTCCTTTGATCTAAGACATGGTAGAATTTAATCTGTAAAACAAGCTTTATTTACTAGTAAACATCATATTCATGAGTTTTGTGAGAACTCCAAAAAAACAGTGCCCCCATGCAAAAACAGTATCCATTTTAGTGTAACAAAGATAATTCGTTTAGGTAAATCAGTAGATAAAATAAGCCAGTTTGCACATCTGTGTCCCTCTCTGTCCTCCCTCATTTAGGCCGGTTCTGTTCAGCTCTGCAGTCCGCCCCCCTGATAGTCGAGAAAGATGAATATTGGCTTAGTTGTGCCATTGTAATCTGCAGGCCCCTTCCCACGCATTAGTCCTCAAGAGATGGAAATGCAATCCTGCGACTTTGCATACACAAACACACACACACACTCACAAACATACATCAGGAGCCCTTGCGTGTGTCTATATATATATATATATATAGTCCGATGTGTGTATGAATTCAATCAGGAGTTTCCACACTAGCACATCTGCGCGGAGGGGGAGGGGGGGAAACGTCCGACACCGAGTCCCTGGCAGCGGTCAGGTGAAACGGACTGGAGACACAGTTTTGGGCTCAGCAATTAACGTGTGACATGAGAGGCAGGGACCTTCAGGGGGAAACTGAAGGGCGTCCCTCTGAGAAAAGACTTCAGAACGAACAAAAAAAAGAATAATACTTAAAAAAACAAAAAACACATGACGCACAATAAATCCAGGACATACAGGGGATAAAAAAAACAAAAAGCTCAGACATTCTGCAGACGTTGCACTTGTGTGCTTGTAATGTGGAAATGGTTTGTAATATGAATATGTATGATATTAACCGAGCAAACACATTTCTGCACGCCGTGAATTCAGACTCCTTTACACTGTGAAGCCCCTCCCACCCTCCCAGGCTCCTGCAACAAAGAGGAAATAAACACAGACCTGCTCTATTCACAGAGCCATGATGACGTCACGGAGGGTCCGGCGCCGCCCTGGACCGCCACGGTCAGGCGCGCGGGGACGGATCGACCCCAGAGCGCTGTTCGACTCGGAGACGGACCTCTGGCAGGCCCGTGTGGCAGGCAGCTCGCTCCCCGAATTTCGAATTTCCCCAAATTTCAAATTTCCGTCTCGCGCTCCCGGCTTGAGGGCCCAGTACATGTGAAAGCTGCGCCCGGGCCGAGGACAAGCACGACCACAAACAACACGAGACACGACAGAGAGGGCCACGAGGACGGACAGGGACGCTCTCTGGAGTCAGAAACGAAAAGAGTTCCAATCCCCAGCTGTTCTGCTTCAACGAGGGACAACAACCGTGAAAAGAGCCGGACTCGAAGGTCAACCCGAACTGAAACCCGTCCCCGGGGGGTCCGCACGACGCCGGCCTGTCCCGCTCTCCCGTGTCCCGGTGCGGTCTGGCTCGGGTGACCTTTCCGGGGCCGCGCGGCTCGGTACCTGAGGAGCTGTGTCTGCAGCTCGGGCAGCGCCTCCCGCCCCCGTATCCTCTCGGCGCCCCGGTCCGGCCCGGGGCAGAACAGCCAGCTGCGGTCGTTGGAGCACGGGGCGTCCACCAGCACCTGCGCAGACGGGGACCAGAACCGCACACCGGTAATGTGTTACTAAAGCATTACAGCATGGGTTGAAAAAGAAACACACAAATCAAAATAAAGTGAGAGAAGGTTCTATAAACAAGGACAAACTTTCTGCCTTTTCTTTCTTTCCAGATAATGCAAAAAATAAAATAATAAATGACCCCCTGCTGGCTTCAGGGCTGATGATGTCATACAGGAGGCTTTAATTGGTTTCACAGAGGCCAATAATGAAAGGCTGATATTACACTTCCCAGCAGATGAACCCAGTTAAATATTCCTCGCCGTCAGCCGGTACGTGACGCCCTGAACCAAGACTCTCCCTCTACCAGAACCGCCGAGCTCATCTCCCAGGGAGAGGCCTCGGATCACCCCGACACCTCCGCCGCCAGTCCGCGCATCGCAGATCTAATTGGACCCGATGCTGGTACACGCGCTCTCTAAACGAGCCGATTTCGCATCTTAATTGTGTTTGTTCTCCCTGTAATGAATGATAAATGTGCCTCGGTAACACGACGTTGGCGTTAATCAACTCAATCTGGCTCTTTTAACCGGCCGGGAATCCGATTAGGCCAAAAATGAAACCCACCGCCTCGTCCCAGCTGTGGGAGAGAGGGGGAAACGGGCCGGAGGAGGAGAAACGCAAGACAAACGACTGGCAAAGCAGGCTGTGTTGTAGTGCTTCATGACAGACGTTCAGGGCTCTGGACTCTGGAGCAGAGGATTGTGGGTACACTCCCAGGTGGGGGACACCACTGTTGTACCCTTAAGCAAGATACTTTACCCAGTATGCTCCGGTACAAACCCAGCTGTACAATGTGTCTCTGAACATGCCATCTCCCACCGACCCCCATCAGTCCTCAGGCCTCCAGTAGCCGCATCCACACCAGGCTAAGAAGGAGCTCTGAGGCAGGGGGCCAGATGGGACCCTGGTGTGTGGAGGAGGAAGAGGCTGGGAGAGCCTCCTGGCTCTCCCAGCCTCTTCCTCCTCCACATACCAGGATCCTCAGAGCTCAGCACCGGCTGCCTCACATTGTGCAGGAAGCTCCACACGCTACACAACATCTCCCCCCGCTGGCCACGGGGAGCCGAGCAGGTGTGGACAAGCTATCAGCAATGCCCCACGGCCAAGCTGAGGTCCCGGGCTCGATTTCCTCCAACAAAAAGCCGACGTTCAGTCCGCAGGCATCAGAATCTGTCCTAAACGTGTCTGTTAATGAGCCGCACAAACAGATGTCTCCTTCACACTTTCTCAGTCTACTTCTCTTCCCGTCCGGGAGAAAACGACACGGCACGAGTCTGCCCGAGCCAACTCACCGTCCTCGGGAGACACCGGGACAAGGACACAGAAGGCAACTCTTCCTCACCTTGTCATACAGGCCCTCTGCGATCCGCCCAAAGACGCGTCCATCTCGGTTAGACACCTGGACGGCGTGGCTGAAGCGCGCCGGGATGAAGGACTCGAGAGTCTCCGCCAGCCACTTCCAGCGCCGCCCGTCCCACTCGTTGCAAAGTAACAGACCTACAAATAGAAAGACGTTAACAAGGAGCGCCTTCAATGACAATCACCCGCTGCGGCTCTCTCCACTCCTGGATGAATTAGCGCATCGACTGGCAGGTCTGAGTTTATTACATTTACGTATTAAAGTCCCCTGTCCCGCAAGGTCACTGTGCTCTGATCAGCTCTTACAGACGCAGAAAGCATTTTCTCTTTGGTCGTGAAGACGATGAGGTCCTTTAATAAAACTGTACTTGTTTATTTTACTTTGGAGTTATAATCCTGCAGATAAATATAGTTAAAACCGATGGAGTTTTTAATTTGGTTTCCTTTATTTGTATTTCATTCAATAACCATTTCCAAATATATACGGTTCAATCCTAATCCCTAATCAGGCCACAGTACTGAAGAGCCACCGTCACGGTGGAGTGTGTGTGTCGTTCATGTGTTCACCCTCAGCTCAAGTGGACAAGGAGCTTTGGATCTATTTTTAAACCAGGGGATTTGCTCTTATCAACGAGGGTCAACCCCAATCTGTGGGTGGAGAAGACACAAAGGCACTGCGTGGTTTTATTGCAGTTTCTCAAGATTATCTGAAGCATTTGCCAATGAACAGAGCAGAGATAACCCATATCTACCAGTCCCAGCACCACAGTTTACAACAATACGGTCTCTCAACATGTATAAATGTTTAGTGTGTGACCTTGTTTGGATACGACTCTCCCACTCCCACTGCTGTGCCGTTTCTAATCCCTCTCACAAGCTGCCCGACCGCATGGCGGCACACAGGCGAGGGGCCACAGTACCTGGGGTGGCGCTCTGCATGACGGCCACCGCTTTGCCGCCCGGGGCCGAGCACAGGTCCAGCACCGACTCCCCGTCCGCCGCGCCCAGCGCCAGCACGGGCAGCAGGGAGGCGGCGTTGAGCAGGAAGTAGGGCTTGAGCTGGCCGGGCCGGTGCCGCTGGGAGGGCAGGCGTAGGGGGGCCGGGTGCACGAAGCACCGCAGGGGGCTGGAGGCCGGGGGCAGGAGGCCGGAGTAGCCCAGGGCCCGGAGGCGCGGCTGCAGCTCGGCCGACGCACAGAAGCGGTTCAGCATGACGGCGTACTGCCAGCACTGGGGCTGGCACAGCACCTCCCTGCAGAGATGGGTTCAGTTATAAGACACTGTATTAATGTCAATCTAGCATGTATACTTTATTATTATTATCTTACTAATTTGGTTTATGCCTCTGTCCCATAAACATGCCTGTTCAAAATAACAAACAAGTTCCCTCAGTAAGGGCACTGGTGTATTTTAAAAATGAATGATTCACTGCAGAAACATTTCCAACAACAGACAGTAGACGGCGACACAACCCCGCAATGCAAGAGAAGCCACAGATGCACGGGACAGATGAATTAAAAGCACACGCGGTGCGCAGCGACCTGGCGGTGGTCCAGAGCGGCCCGAGCTCCTCCGAGTACTGCCGGTCGAAGAGCTGCAGCACCGGCTCACACAGCCGCCTCTGGCCCGGGCCGCGCTGCGCCTGTGCGGGGCGACAAGAGAGACGAGACGGCGAGAGACGGCCGTTAAGCAGCGCGATCGCAGCACAGCGCTGCCCGCATGGCGTGGGCGATGTGTCATTGTTGCCCGGTGCGCCTCGGACCCAGTCCCGCAGACACGCGACCACGTGTGCGGACCCCGGGCAGCCGAACCCGGAAGTCGCTGCGTCCTCACCTGCGCGTGCAGACGCCGAGCCGCCCCCCGTGGCACGTGCGGCGCGTGGCCCCCTCCTCGGGCGCAGACGGCGGAGAGCATCTCCGGGAGCAACTTACACCGCCCGCGTCATGGTCGTGCGCATTTCACTTCGCTGGTCAAATCACAGGACCCCAAAACCCACCTCCCGCTCTCTGCGAAAGCAGACATGCGTCCGCCGGCTATTATGGTCCCCCCCGATGCCCGTTTAATTTTGGTTCCGCCTTCAGCGTCGGTTGTCTAGTGTTGTCATTTCACCAAGAACGAATAAATCATGCATTTACATTTTACTTAATCACAGTATAATGTGAGTAGCTTACAGATAGGATGAACAACTGTGTATTCTCTGCAGATGAAGAGGGCTGAATGTTTGGGTGAGGATGCCCAGGCTGACATAAATGGTGTGATTCGATTTTTTTCTAAATGAATAAATAAATAAACAACCAACATAAGCAAAACGTGATTGTATTCAAAACAGCAAATAATTAACAGTGTCATCGTATGCAGCAGTTGTTTTTTTCCACTTCAAGCATACACAAATGAATATAAGTATCACGGCATGAGTTACAATCTGAAGCATGTGTTCTTTAAGCATGTTAACAAAAACACAAAGCACATCAGTCACTTGTATCAAAGTGTGGTTGAAGAATTACAGGCGTGCAGCAAGAAAGTCCTACCTTTCCCTCACGAATAAACACCCACCATTGCATTTCTGGAATACAATCCGGGATAAAGCAATCGTATATATACTTTAATTTAAACCCTTTACATCATCAGGATATCAAAACAAAACGCAACAAATTCAGTATCAGCCATGTGCCCAGCGGTGGATTATTAAAGCCTTACACAATCACAAACGCATTTAGTTCTTCAAGCCTTAGATGTTTAATGGAACAGTTTCTGGTTTTGCGTTTCATTGGCACACACTGACAGACAGACAGACAGGGGTGTGACGGGTGACAACACTTCTGCCTCCACAGTTAAACATTTACCCAACTTTTCACTACAGAAGAGCTTCAGAGTGATCTGCTCACAAGCTGTCCAGGTCCTGTGTTCCTGTGAAGCACGTCTTCAGAAAGGAAAGGACATGTTTCACCATCACGTACAGTTGGATTGAGATATTTTTAATGGCGAATACAAACACACTCCAGAATATCTCGGCTCGACGGGTCAGCGTCGGATCGTTGTGCTGGTTTAACACGACTTTGAAATCGGTTTTGTGCTTGTTTTTATTTTCACGACACACACGCACACACACACACACACATTTTTGTTCTGGCACCCTGCGTTCCCAAGATGCTATCAAAAGAGCAGATAAAGAAATGATGGTGGAATTTGAGAAAGATCTTGCTGGTTGTTGATGTGTGCAGTGGGAAACATTATTAATAACACAATTGTAATAACACATCTTTCCTAACTTGGTCTTTAGATTCAAGTTATATATATTTCTCTGAAAAGCAGCACTATCTACCTTGTTGATTATTGTTGACTTTGATGCTGATTCACACAACGGGACACAGTGACACCCAGGAGATATAGTGCTGTGTCTGATTTACAGGTTATGAATCACTGATTAATTTCAGCTCGATTAAATTCAGCTCTAGGGTGACAATTTCGACATCTCGGTCATCGACAGCTGTTTCGTACCCTTTTTTCCTTTGTACCAATTTTTGGAGCACAGACACGAACAAGACATGGAACTTTAAAAAAAAAAAAAAAGATTCGTGTACAAAAGCAAGTAAAAAATAAAAATAAGTAGAATAATAAAAGTTTCAGAAAGCAGCGGTCCTGTGAACGCACGTCTAACACCGCGCTCCTCGGATTCACAAGCCATTTGATCCCTTTCTAACAATTTAGATGCCAACGTGAATAACCAAATCTGCGTATTGGTTCATATTCTACTGTATCTTCTCCTCAAGGCAGATCAATCGCTCCGGCCGCGTCCTTCTCGGCGATCGGAGGAACCGGCACTCGGACGCGTCTCTCGGGGAGAGAGGTCGTGTCCACGAAGGAACCGGCGCACAAAACAAAGCCCATCGTAAACAGACCCTCTTCACAGAGTACAAAAGAGAGAGGGGCCGGGAGAATCCCCTCGGAAAGGCTGTATAAATACTGATTCAAAGCCGTATAAAATCAAAATAAAATCACGGTCCCAAGGTATAGTGTCTCCTGTGTAGCTAGAGTCCAGAAGATACAAGCGGAGTCCTGCAAAACGGAAGAGCTCGAGTCTTTAAACAGTCCCTTCCTGCTCAAGACATCATAGAAAAATAGAAGTGAATCAAGTCCAATTTGGGAATAAGTTCACCATCAATTGGAGAGAGATGCGTGTATGTATATAATCATCGCTGAGGAAGAGTTAATCGTGTTCATCCTCGGATAAAAGGAAAGATTCTCCTCCCGTGCGCCTGTCCGCCCGCAGTCGCACCCTCAGCCTCTCCGCGCTCCGGACGGGCGCCGTGGCTTGCCCCGCGGGGGTCCGGCCGAGGCGCGCGTGTCCGTCCGCACGGCCCGAGCGAAACAAGACAGGAGTGACTGTCGGGGAACAGAAGGCCGAGCGGAGGGGAGCTAGGAGATGACATCGTGGGCGTCACTGTTAGGTCTCTGCCTAACGGTGACAGGAGGGAGGGGTTTGCCATAGAAATCTGCCAAGAGGAGAGAAGAGTGCGTTAGCAGGCGGGGCCGGCCGAACCGGGCTCTCTCGCTCTCGCACGCCGACCCCGCGCACAGAAGAGCCCGCCCGCACAGCGTAAGCATGTACATGAATGTGTCTGAACACGCACACACTCCAGCAGCGTCAGAGATGAGATTACACTGGCAGAGGGCCGATCCGCATCCAGATCAGCGGGACGCCGACCGGTCGACATTCCTGAGGCTCATTCCGGGCACACAGAGCGTGTCATGCACGGAGGAATGCGGCCCGGGACGACACGCGCTTCATCCTCACCGACACGCCAAACCAGACATGCATCCCAGCCGTGCGTGTTGGATCCGGTGATGTCAGCATGCATGTTAGTCAGAGGAAATCCTGATTGTTATTGATCTACCTGCCCCCGGTCACTAGCAGCCTGCAGCGGAGGTTGACTACGGGTACGAAGTGAATGCCCCAGAAACTGTCTTTAAGTAGAAACCTCATAGTCCAGTTATTAACGATTAACTCCACCGGAAATCTGGGGCTCTAACTCTGGGGATGCCTTGCTGAGAGTCAATGGGGGAATCAGAAAAGTCACGAAGATCACGATCGAGGGCCCCGTCACCCTATTTTCCCGACAGTTTGTAGTCTTTATTTTTTTAATTCCAGGCACTGTTGTGTAGGCTACAGTGGAGTAAACACTTTATGACTTTACAAACCGATGGCTCTTTCGGAAAAATGAGGGGGCCGGGGCCCTCGAACGTGCACAAACAGTTACTGTGTAATGATTTTCGTGACTTTCTCCCTAAAGGAGTTCCCCTTAAAGTGGGTAAAAGGCAAATGCTTTCTCTCTTGCCTGATCCACGAGTAGAGCAGCCCTGCTTACACCACGGCTGTCACTGTCCGCGTGGACGTGTGTGTGTAAAGAGCAAACCGGATGGACACTGCGAGGTTGCGACCCAGCTGTGACGCCGGGGTCCGGCCCGGGGCAGGGGTGAGGGAAGCATGCATCGCAGAGACGGTGAGTGTTAGTGGCACGACAACAGGAGGCAGCCGGGCGGGTTAGTCTGCAATGGGTGCTGGTGAGCGCAGGCATGATGGAGGGGCTTCGCTGAAGGCGGGGAGGCATGCGGAGAAACAACAATACAGTTACCAGAACGCCTCGAATCCCCCAGCGGCTCGAGTTTGGGAAGCCTAGTGACTTTGGGGGTTCCCCATCCAACTACAAGAAATGCAAGAACACAAGAGACGTGAGCCAGGCGGCTCTGGAGCGGAAACTCAGCAGGAGGCGGGACTGAGGACTTTAACATCCGCCTATGGAGGGATCAAACGCAACACACAGTTAGTGCTCCTGGACTTAAACACACAGACAGAGAGAGACAGAGACACACAGAGAGAAAGAAACAGAGACAGAGACACACAGAGAGAGAGACAGAGACACACAGAGAGAAAGAAACAGAGACAGAGACACACAGAGAGAGAGAAACAGAGACAGAGACACACACACAGAGAGACACAGAGACAGAGAGACAAACAGAGAGACACAGACACAGAGAGAGACAGAGACACACACACACAGAGACAGAGAGACAAACAGAGAGACACACACACAGACAGAGAGACACAGAGACAGAGAGACAAACAGAGAGACACACAGAGAGACACACAGAGAGACACAGACACGGAGAGAGAGAGAGACAGAGACACACATTCAATTAATTATACCCATACATAATACATTAAAAATACTTTCCATGTGTTGTTCAATGAAACCCAAATGTATTATGCTAAAAAACAAACAAAAAACACACAATTGTATAATTATTTCGGGACAAACATCAGTGTCTCTACAGCACCAAAACAGAGACACTCTAGATGTCCAGCAGGTGTCCACAGAGAAGATGCCTGGATGAGACAGAGCTGACTTATGAACTAATCCTGTCCTAGTGGTGTTAAACTGGAGGCACACAGGGTTTCTAATGATTGATAAAGAATCCTGCCGTGTGCGTGTGCGTGTGCTTGTGCGCTGCTCCTCGGTGCTCACCGGGGGGAGGCGGTGGCGTGGGGCTCTCGGCCGCGGTTTCGTCCGTCCTCAGCGGGTCGACGCGGTTCTTCCGCCTCAGTCGCAGCTTCTTGGTCTTCTTCTTGGCGCGCTCTGACACACAAAACACACAAAGCACATGGGCGTCGTCACCTCGGGGGCGGGGCAGAGACTCGGACACACAACAATACGCATCTCAGGACAGGACACCTGAGTCCGTGCTGTCGGGGGTCTGCCTCTCGCTCTCCTCCTCCTCCTCCTCCCCCTCCTCTTCCTCCTGCTCGTGCCGCAGCTGCCGGCTCAGAGCGGCGCTGTAGTCGTCCAGCACGGCGGCGCTCTCCGCGTCCGCGTCCTCCACCCGGCCCGGCGCCAGGGGCAGCGCCTCGGCCCGCGGCTTCCTCTCCTTCTCTCTCCGGCGCTTGTCCTCGTTCTAGAGCCAGGAGACAGACACAGGAGACTGAGGCGCGGGAGGACGGGGGGAGGGAGGATGCGCAGGGACGGACGGACGGACACACACACACGGGCAGAAGGTTTTTCTTCAACGTTAGCAGCACGATGGCTTCAAAACAAGCAAGCATTCCTGCAGGTGATTTTTAGTGTCTACTGCCCCCCGCCCCCGTGTTCCTCTCCATCCGTGTTCGAATTGATAACAGAGAACTCTGAACTTGGTGGGTCCCGATATTTAATTGAAAAAACTTTTTTTTTTTTTCAAAATGAATGCCCTGACACGAGATGACGTAGTCGGCTTTTTCCAACACGCCCCCAAAATACAAAATAAGAATAAAAAAGTATATTTTTTTCTTTTTTGGGTGGCAGCAATACACTTCCGTACAATTGTAGGTGGCTGTGCTAACGCAAACTTCGTTATTCTGAATGATATTATTCAAGTTATTCATTTTGAGAAAAGAATACTTACACAATTAGACACTGATCTTTCATTTAATGTCAGCATATTTGTATGTTGTCTGTTTGCACTGTGCAAAGAAATGTGTTACCAGCTTTTTTTTGTTGTCACCTAAACCGTATCTTCCTTATGTTATCACTGTGAGATCTAGGAACATTAAAAACTATTTAAAAAATATATAATCCTGTCAAAGATTCAGGAAATGTAAAATTACACCACACTGCATTAGAAACGCAGCTGCGATGTCTGCATGTTTGTTCAGCTAGGTCTAGCAGCAACTAGTTCAATATTGAATTGAAATGCAAATGTCTTCACAGAAACGCAGGTTGTTTTGTCTGTGTGCAATGGTTGCAATGGTTTTTATTTTAAAGAAATATTATTAGAGATTTATCAATGTATTTATGCCCACAGTCTTTTCTTGAAGGATAATGTCATTATGAAAAAGATACATTTGTTTTTTTTGGCAACGCCCCCTCCTCAGGATTAGGGACCCCCCATAAGCTCTAACCCGATTCAAACACTGCTGTCCCCATCTCCCTCTCTCTCTGCAGCGCACACACCTCAGTGATGACGTCAGTGATGGGCTGAAAAGGGTTCGACACGGTGCCATCCTCCTCCGCCTCCTCGTCCTCTTCTGGCACGGGCCTCCCCTCTCGCTCTGCCTCCTCCCTCTCTCTCTGCTCCCTGTCGGGGCAAAAACACTCCAAATATGTCAGTCGCCCCGCAGGCCAGAGCCCGGGCCGACGCAGCCCTATAAGGAGGGATGCCGGAGCCGGGCTGCTCAGAGTTTCCAGGAGGGAGTCCCAGACAGGTTTACGTTTGTTAGGATTCTTGTTTTTCACTGTTACAGCCTGCAGATGTCTTTTCCGACACGAATGGAGGCAGAAGGGAGACGGCAGTCATTACAGTGAAGATTGATGGAGGCCGTCTCCTAATCTACAGTATTGCTCCGGCAGCTACGCCGAGGAAGCATGAGTCTGTAATCTCTCTCCAGGGGCCGTTTCTCCATCAATATGCGGTGTGTTTATTTCTCAGGGGCTTCGTGCCTCACGATACCTACTTAACATATATTATAAATCGCTGCTCTAGAGGCAGTTCAGAGGAGAGCAACCAGACTTATTCCAGGTCTGAAGGGAATGTCCTACTGAGAGACTAAGGAACTGAACCTTTTCACCCTGGAACAGAGGAGACTATGTGGGGACTCGATCCAAGTCTTCAAAATCATGAAAGGCATCGACCACATCAAACCAGAGGAGCTTTTCCAGATCAGCAGGGACACACGCACCCGGGGACACAAATGGAAATTGGGCTTCAAGGCATTCAAGACAGAAATCAGGAGACACTTCTTCACACAGAGAGGCGTCACAATCTGAACAAACTCCCCAGCGATGTGGCTGAAGAGACAATTTGGGATCATTCAAAAACAGACTGGATAGGATCCTTGATCACTTATTTATTAATGGGCATCAAACGAGCACGATGGGGTGAATGGGCTCCTCTCGATTGTAAACTCTCTGATGTTTTCTTAAACACTCAGCTCAATGATATCTGCGGGTCTCACCTCTCTTCTCGAAGCCGACGCACGCGCTCCGCCCTCTCACGCTTCTCCTGCTCCTCCAGCGCCCTCTGCTCGGCCGTGTCCTTCTGCACGCGCTCATTTAAGGCCTCGTAGTCCTTGGCGATGTTGCTCAGCAGCCAGGCCAGCCCCTTCTTGATGGACTTGTCCAGTTTCTTGCCGTAGCCAATCACGGCCGAGCACGGCTCCTGTGAGGAGGCGATTATTGAAGCTCTTTTCATAGTATTACTCCTGCCGTAACGCTACCATGGGAGGCTAGCGCCGTCCAAGAGAAATAACTCCATAGAATATCCTTTTTCAGATCTTTTAAATCATATAAAACATATTTATACAACTGAAAAGCAACTGAGCCTGCCATTTTGTCTTCATATCCAGCCAACCCTTGCTGAATGAAACACTTGCCTTCTAGAGCATTAAACGTAACAGTACACAAATAACAATTAAAATACAAACTGAATTGTTGAAGAACACTGTATGCCTGCGTGAAAGACCTTGACCTGCACCAATGAAATGACACAACATCCTGAATGAGAAGTGAAGGCTGCCAACATGCTTTCCACGAGGACGGGAGAGTTCCTGGACGTTGTCAAACCCCGTGTGCATGAAAACGAGATTTCCACAGTGAGAGAAGTTCCTTTCCCACATCACAACAAGTACATCGCAAAAAAGAGGGAGGGACAGTTTGAGAAAAGATATTGATCACAATCCGAGAGAGCGTTCTTTGTGCTTTCTGTCTTTCTTTCTGTAAATACTTACAATCTGACACAGACACTTGTTCTCGTTCACCAGCTTCTCCAGAGAGAGATACTCGATGATGTCTGCCTCGGCCAAGGCCCCGTCGCAGTCCTGTTTATTGGCCAGCCTGAAAGGAAGCAATCAGTGACTTAATTCAAAGTAAATTCTACCTGGCAATAAAGCTACTGCATATTATTAAGGTTATTATTAGTGAGCCGGGCCGCTCTCTGAACCCAGCGTGTAGAGGCCTTGGAAAGACTGATCGTGAAAGGAAGATAATATAGCGCCTCAAGATAATCCTGCAGCATTCCAGACAGCCAGGCAGGTCGGTGTGGAGACCGACTGTGAAACGAGCTTGGCAAGAGCTGAAAAGCTCCATCAGTCAAAATGTATCATCTTTATTAGGAGCAGTAGTGGTAGTAGCAGTCTTTTGCAGTAGGTATGGAGTATAGCCGTGTTGTTTATATGAGCTGGCAATACCAAATGTCACCTTCTCTACGCCTAAGACACCTCCTGTATGCCTCCTGTACGTCTAAGACACCTCCTGTATGCCTCCTGTACGCCTCCTGTATGCCTAAGATGCCTCCTGTACCCTTAAGACGCCTCCTGTATGCCTATCCCTCACACCTGTACTCAGCCAAACACCATATAGACCCTTAAGGGGAGTGGGATACGAATGAACAGTCAACTGACACTCAAACCCTGAGATCGCAGGCATGTTGGCACACATTGTGCGGTTTGTACGGAATCCCCTCTTCCTTCTTCATGATCTAAAACCTCACGAGATGACACTCAGACTGAACAGCAGCACTGCGCAGGCCACTGCTCCAGAGCTGTGCAGTGACAGTTCCTTTATTAAGTGCTGGCAGTGCGTGTCTGGGGAAACCTTTTTGTTTTTCCCGATGTGAAAGATGATCAAACCGGTTTCGATCAGGATGACTCAACAGAATAAACTGGTCTGGCAGTAGTGCACCTGCGAGATCTCCATATTTCTGTGGGTGCGACAACATAAAGTGTGGACAGATATTGCATTTGTGATTATTCGCTCATGTGCAAACAACCAAAGAATAAATAAAGAACAAAGATTTGTAAGATTGAAGATCATTTAAATAATAATAATAATAAATAAGATCCATGTCTCCAACTAAATCACATTGCTCCAGCAGAAACCCAGCTGGATACATGGGTAATTGCATGTCATAATAATGTGATATATTGTAACAATCGTACTTTATTAAGGAATATAACAAAAACGATGGCCCTGCGCTCTCTTAAAATGCAAGAGCCGCACGACACATTCTTTGACCAACAATATCCCATGGAAAAGGAGGAAAGAGTACAGATACAGGTTGTGAAAAACAGGTGACGGTGAAAAGCAGAATGAACACGTTTTCCTTGACTTTAAGACCAGTGTCAACAGAAAAGTGTCATTAAAGCGAAATGTCCTGTTCACCGAATCGTTCCAGTTACAGACAAGGATCAACTCTCCCCACACAGTGAACGAAACATCAGCGTTTCTCATTCTCACTTAAATAAAATGTTCTAACGGTCAGTGGATTGTTTACATTTGGCCTCTGCTTCTGTGATCGAATGCTTATCCGCTACATCTGTTTCTTGTAACTCGCACTTCGTCATGTAATCATGCAGGTGAATGTAACCAATCTTCAGACGTACAACGAACATAACAGTCCGATAAAACAGGGGCCGGGGCCGAGGCAGTACATCTTTACACTCGACATCGGAGGGAAGCTGGCATGTTGGAAAAGTAATCAAACGGAGAAGTCCATACGTCTACTGGTATTGCCCTGGATTGTGTTTGTGCACTCGGGGCGCGTGCCAAAGGCAGAACTCGACCGACAGGCTACTTTTATAAACGACTGCCGACACTCTGGAATCTCAGTCAGTCGAACACGAGGTGGTTTCCATCATTCCTCGACTGAAAAGCAAAATAAAGTGCCCCGAGGACTAAATGGCAAAGCGGTCCCTATTCTGTGACTGCAATGAAATAAATTTCTCTCAACCTAGGTTTGGGAATTGGAAATGCTTTGTTGTCTCATATGGTCATTTGTTTATTTGAACCGTGCGCTTCACTTCATTGTTCTTCTTTCCTTCAAAAGCAGATCATGAGCAAATAATGAGGAAACTGCAAAAGGCCACTGTCCTGCTGCAAAACTGAGGTCTGTTCTCCTTCTTGGGGCCGTCCTCCATGTCAGCAACTTTAATCTTTAATCAGGAAACGTCTCCTGTGTGACATTCCTGCCGCTGAGAACAAAACAACGCACACAAGAGCTCATCAGAAGCAATCAGCCGAACCCCCGTCACACACGTGTGCTAACCAACTCGAATACAGAGCGTCCGAGACAAAAGGCAGCACATGCTGTGAGCAGCACGCTGTCTTCCTCCAGGTTATTCAATCACGTCATCCTGAGTTGTGCAGATAGCCTAATGAGCCCCAGCCGCTCCACGCTATTGGTCACACAGGCAGCCCCTGTGGCCGGGCTGGGCTGGGCCTGTAACTGGTTAAACTAGATTTCCCAGGCGCCAGGCTCTCTAGACGACACAACGAGCTGAGAGAGAGAGAGGGCTGATGAGCGCATTAGTCTCCTGGAATGTTTTCTAGGGTTTCGGGGAAGTCAGAGCCAAAGCTACAGCTATGCCCTCGGGGGCTGTAATCTGGGGGTCTCTGCCTGATGGGGATTCCTGAAGTGAAGACCACCAGGTTGCCGGCAGCTGGACCCCAGGGAAGAGGACACCTGCTCTGGGGTCTTTAGAAATGAGTTTCAGCTTCTGAAGAACACGCAAGGTAAGTCACTTATCTAATTGGTTTGTTTTGGGAAAAGTAACATATTTCCAGACCACAACATTGCCTGTAATGCCACAGGGGGAAAAATAACTTCACTTTAGTTGAGATGAGTTTAAATAGGATGGGAAACTAAACTGTTACATTACAGGTATGTTAAATATGTTATATACAGGGTTCTTTTCTGTATATCTTGTACATTACATAGAAATAAGTATTTTGTTTTTGCGATCGCAGGAAGACTGGCACAGTTTAAGTTATGTAAAGCAGCTTTACTGGAATGCCAGTTGCCAAAAATGTGTCTTAAGCTATTGCTGGACATGTTTTAATGCAAGGCAGTGCGGCTGGATGTGTGAAAACTGAAAACTATGCCTTTAGAGGTTGAAAAAAGTTTTCTATAGTTTCCCAACTCAAATGCCAGAAAGTGTGGAATCGTGTCATGTAATAAAAAGCTGTCAATGTCCTGGTACAGTTTAACTCTCACTGTATCTCATTACAGAAGAGATCTACAAGGTATTCTTTTTCATAGGCGTCACAGTAAGTGGTGGGTGTTGACGCAAGTTTATACTATAAACAGGTTTGACCCTCAACGAGAAACAATTATGCCAAGGAAACTGAAAAGCACTGCAAGACACTGGATTTGCAAGAGTCAAACTGAAATATATACTGAGCTTTCCATGGGTGAGAAGTCAGCACGACATGGGGTCTCCCTTCAAACGTCACGGACAGAATCAGGGGCTTGACGACTGTGACGAATAAAACTCGTTCACCGCTTTCCAATTCAAACGCATCATGGAAATGGAAGTTGAGCTAAACGGTTTGGTTTGTTATAAAGGACAAACGCTTGCCGCAACTTCGCAGACTTCCCCGATCCAGGGGGATATTTCAGTGTATTTTTATAACACAGATCCTGTAATCAGACCAACAGCAGACGACACCATTATCAGATACTTTCCTTGACATTCCTGGCTCATGCGTCAGTACTGTTGACAGCATGAAGTAACTGGGGGGTAAAAACTACTATATTATAATTTACCCATTTAACAAATAACTGTTATTACACTTACTACACAACTACACATCACTATTCCTAGGTATTATCAGACACTATATCTTAATTTTTCACAATTTCAAAAGTGTAAAACGCTGCCGGATGCCTGAGATCTGAGACTCAAGGACGAGAAAAGGAAGATGCATAAGTATGGGGAAGTCAGCTGACAATGAGAACAGGTTCACTGAAGCCCTGCTCCTGCACAACAGTCACGTGGAGGACGAGGCGATATTACGATTGCATTTCGATTGATTGTAGATCTTAAAAAGACGAGACTCTGAAGGTTTTTAAATGGGTGTGGGACATAAAAAAAAGTGCTTTGGCTGCAATGCTGTAATCACACAGGCCCGACTAAGCAATCTGCAGCTGTAGCACTATGATTGGTTAGGTAATTCCTTAATTGGGTCTTGCGGAAAGGAAGTCTCACCTCCGAGGTTGAAGAAAGCTCTGGCAGGCTTTCCACCGAAGGCCCAAACAATGGCAGCTCTTATTTTAATAAGCTTTAACCCTAAGGGGATTGGGTTAGCGCCATTTGCATCCACAACACAATTTGCATTCTTGACGGTTTAGAAAGCACTTGAGAAGTTACACCAGCTCAGCTCTCTCAGACTCAGAAGGTCGCTAATGTTACAATATAGCCAGTTTATTTATAATATCGAAGATGGCCACCGTTTACTTTCACATGATCTTTGCTGAACTTGGAGTCGGCCTGGGTTTCATTTTCCTTTCAAGGGGGGAAAAAAAAGACATCAAAAATGCATAAAGCAGTGGGACAGATATCAGAAAGTAGAGTCATCACTCTGCTATGAGTCCTGTCCCGAACTCAAGTGCACCGCTGTAAAGTATATATATAGACCTCTGGCCTGGGAAATCGCGGAGACTGTCGCACAGATCTGCACACCGAACAGGCAGCGGTATTCGGTTCACATGCAAGACTAGTGTGACATCTTTTTCTTGGTCCCTTTTACAGTCAATTCAGAAGATCTTTACAGGAAAAGCTGAATTCCGTGCCACAGCCTTGCAGAGATAACTGTTCACATTTTTGGAAAGTTTTCAAGGTCTCTCATTGGAAGGAGAACGAATGCGCTACAGTCAACTGCCTTCACTAGTGTGAATACCCCACTGATTCCCTGTGAAAGCTTTCAGTTGCAGAGCTAGCAAGAGGTCACACAGTTACATTTGTGTACATGTGGGACGTTGCACTGGAGCAAAAGGTTCTGCAAACGGAAACGCACTGCAACGCACAGGGCCTTCTGAGAAACCTGTGTGATGCCCAGAGAGAGCTGAAGAGCAGATAAAAACCAAGGAAGGAACATTCATATGGAGCCCTGTAAACACGGGACGTCCACTGGGGAAAAGCAAAGCCTTGATGTGCTGGAAGCGCCGCAGACAGACGCCCCTGCCCTTGTCGGTTCATTTGGTTTCCAGAGCGGCACACCCACACAGCACGTTCGCCCAGAGCAGAGCTGCAGGGAAGGGGTGTTGTTCCCGGCTTTGTGTGGTTAGGTACCTTCTGCACAAACACACACACACACACACACACTTCAATTATCAATACTTTCTTGCTCTTGAATTGTTCTCATCCTCCTTCTGTCGCTCTCTGTCTGTCTGCGCTCGCTCCAGTACCCCTGGGTCTAGAGACTGAGATTGCTACGCGTCCGCACTAAGACTAGTAAGACCGCCAGTCTATTTGGCATGGATTCCATAATAGGTGTAAAATCACAACTGGTAGTCAAGCTGCTTAGATAAAAAAAAAAAGATTAAAACTATCCCAATGTCATGGGGGTGAGAGGAAGATAAAAGGATGACCGGGGGATTTGGTCCTGTATGATCGTGGTCAGTAAAGAAACCTGCCTTAGACCATAGACGCCCTTTGATTTCCTCCTGTCGTTTTCTTTTTATTTGCTGACCAACTCTTTTATTTTTATTTATAATTTCAGATCCGTGCCTTTACAGACCCATAACCAACACCACGGAGAGAAAAAACAAAAACACTCACACAAAAGACATATAAAACCAAAAGCAAGGAGACATGAAGGACCGTCTGGAGGAGCTCCGCCAGAGGACGAAGGAGGCGGAGGCGCAGGCGCGGGCGGGCCAGGGCGAGGACCCGCTCTCCGAGGACGTGGGGGGCGGCGCGGGGCTGTTCAGCCCCCAGGCCGTGATGTTCGAGGCGGTGCCGGTGCTGGAGAACTTCCTGAGCGACGCGCAACGCGTGCGTGACGACATCGGTGACCTGGCGGAGGAGGTCAAGCTCTTCAGCCAGCAGCAGAAGAACCTGGTGGCCACCATGCGGCGCTTCAGTGTCATGAAGAAGGAGAGCAGCATCACGCGGGACATCAAGCTGCAGGCCGAGAGCATCCACCGCCGGCTGGACGCCCTGGCCAAGCAGGTGAAGAGCGCGGAGGCCGAGCATGGCGTCAACGCGGCCGTCGCCCGCATCCAGGGCGCGCAGCACGCGGCGCTCTTCCGCCAGTTCCAGCGGGTGATCCGGCAGTACAACGACACACTGCTCACCAAGCAGGACAAGTGCAAGCAGTTCATCGTGCGCCAGCTGGAGGTAGCCGGCAAGGACGTGTCTGAGGAAGACGTGGAGGACATGATGGCGCAGGGCAAGTGGGAGGTGTTCAACGAGAACGTGCTGCATGACGTGAAGGTCACGCGGACGCAGCTGTCCGAGATCGAGCAGCGGCACAAGGAGCTCATGAGCCTGGAGAGCAACATGAAGGACCTTCGCGACCTCTTCCTGGAGATCTACATGGTGGCGGAGGAGCAGGGCCAGGCCATCGAGAACATCGAGTGCAACCTGCAGAAGACGCAGGACTTCGTGCAGGTGTCCAATGAGAAATTCAAGATGGCCGCCCGATACCAGAAGAAGCACCCTCTCAGACAGATATGCTGCTGCTGCTGCCCCTGCTGTAACTAGCAGAGCCTCGGCCGCACAGGACGCCTCGCTCAGTGACGGGGTCAGGAACGAGGGGGCAGTTACTCATCGTAGGGCAACAGGGGGGCCTGGGTTTCTATCCAAGACAGACACAAGATAAAACCTCAGTGGTCTTTGGAAAGGAAGCAGGAACTCAAGAACAGTCGGTGTACTGTGCGTGTGTCTGTGGAGAAAGCGATCACACTTCTGTACTGACAGTCAAACTCTTATACCAGATTCTAATCATGTTATACACTTTAACACACACATACATTATGTTCATTATTTTAAGTCAGGGGTTTTCAAACCGGTCCTGGAGTACCCCCTGCACTGCTGGTTTTTGTTCCAACCTAGGTCTTCATTACTTAATTGAATGGTATATTGCTTTGTTAGGTCAATTAAGGATTCAATTAAGCAATTAAGACCTCAGTTGGAACAAAAACCAACAGGGCAGGGGGTACTCCAGGACCGGTTTGTATAAAAAAAAACACTTTTAAAGTATGCAAAAATCAACAAGTATGGGGAAAGAATCGAATATATGTTTTGTTTGTTGTTTTTTTCTTAGTTGTGCACAATTGTGTCAGACGGTTTCTATTTTTCTTCAAATCAAGCTCTTTTTATAGTCTTTTTACATTACTCAAATTTCATATAATGGCAAAATACACCAGGCCTGAAGCTGAAAATGATTTCTGGTCTATTTTCTGCGGGTGCCTTCACGTACATTTAAACCAGCATAGAAAAACAATAATGGTCTTTCTTTGCAAGCCTTCAGACCGCTCTACTCTGTGTCTGACAGGTGTGCTCTGCCATTTTATTTATTATTCATTTTCGCCCTGGAGATATCAGCGGCTGTTACGGAATTTAAAAAAAGCACTTTTTCCTGGTCCCTCGTCTGCACGTATTTTCAGTTACCTTGTACGAGACCGTGAACTGTACCGATATGTGTCCGACTGCAAATAAAAAAGTGGCGACTGCCTGGTTTGTGGCAAAGGAGAAGTATGTGTCCATATTAACCACACTGACAGTATCGGTTCATTTACTTTGTCATTGTTTGTTTAGTTTTTTCGAGGCAGGGTGTGTAGGAAGTCCTGTGTTGCTAAAACAGCTGCCACAAATCAAAGGTCGCTGCCTGGGAGTCATTATTCAATTCTGGCTGATGTAACGGTCATTATCAAGCGCCTGGCTGTCCTGTGTGACTGAATGCTGGCTGTCACAGGCACACGGGTGCATCTATACACTCTGTCTGTCTTGCTGGAAACGCGCTGTGAAGGGACAGCAGTGTGTTATTTGACCACCATGCCGGAAACAAGAGGCCAAATGAGATCGATCCGCCTCCCGAAGCACTCCATCGTTCATCAGACCGTCGATCGCGATAGATGCCGATGACAATCCATCAGAGGGGAGTTTCGGGTTGCGTCTCCTGGCTCTGCCTCGAGCTTGACGAAGTGCGCGGGTTCACCAGACTTTTACGAGTCTCCTATCACCGCGCTGTTTGTTTGAGCCATAAAAACGATGACCAGAGCAGCTGTCTTTACACAGGCGTCTGTTGTCAGAGTAAACACACGGGACTGGGTGGAGCCGCACGCTGTTTAACAGGCAGCAGTCAGACCCACTCGAGAATGTGAAGAAAGGAAAAGGAAAGAGGGGATATTTTTCAAAAGCCCCGTCCAGCTCAAAGGAACATGTATGGCCTTGTAGGAGCTTGCAACTGCTTGTTGAGCGATTTAACTAATTAAAACTAGCCCTTGGAGAGAGAGAGAGAGAGAAGAACAACCACACCACCCTGTTAGTTAAGGTTTCATAAAACTCAAGCAGCGTGTTAAATTCACCCACCCCTTTGTTAAAAGATGCACAATGGTAATACTTTTGTAATTGAACTGAAACTGGCACTGGGCCAATGCAACACCTTTTTCTTTTTCTGATCTTCATGTCATTCTCACTTGGAAAATAAACTGGTGTTACAGCTTACAAACTTATCATACAAACTTCACCAACTTTAAAAATACATAGATATATAATAAAACACTGATTTACCCTCTGATACTCTGCTGAAAAGGTAGACCTGGAAAAAAGCACTGAGATGAAAATGAACTGTCGATCGTATTTGTGTTTTTGATTTTAAATGAGTGATACGTATACGTATCCAAGAAAACAATAATCATCACGACTTTAATCGTTCAACCATTAACCCTGCTCTGGTACCATGAAAAAAGTTACATTGACAGTACCATTGGGGTGCGGTCACAGAGACCCCATGGTACCACAGCAGGGTTAAATCTCAAATCATAATGAAGTGCGGCTGTTTGGGCCGGTGAAAGACTTTCCACAAAGAAGCAACGCTGCCATCTAGCGTGCATTCACATCAACACAACTCACGCACTGTCCATTAATGTTATTAACTAATTCAGAGCAGTGGCATTGCTGCACAGAGACACACAGCTTACTAACTAACCTTATATATCTGCTGCCCCTTCACAAATGATCTCACAGCATCATCTCCGTTGGGAAAAACATCAGGAGAATCTGGCATCACCGCAACTTTAATTATCACGACGGACAACACCGCGCCGCGCCGTCCCGTCTCCCACCCTCCGAGCCGAGCAGAGAAAGACAGCGACTCACACGAGCACAGGCTTCCCGGCGATGCGCGGGTGTCTCAGGACCTCGGCCATGGTCTCCTTGGTCTCCTGGATGCGCTCCACGTCGCTCGAGTCCACCACGAACACCACGCCGTACGACTCCGAGTAGTAGTTCTTCCAGATGCCCCGGATCCGCTTGCCCCCGCCCAGGTCGAAGATGGTCACCTCGAACTTGCCCTGCTTCAGGTCGATCTTGGAGAAGCCCACGGTGGGGGCCACGTCCTCAGGATTTTCTGCAAAAAACACACACACACACACAATCAACCACCAATTCTCACAAGGGCTGCGTTTCTTCTCAAATCACTGAGTTCTGTGCCTCTAGTCTTTCAATTAAATTCAAGGAAATGCTCTTTTAATCACCTTCTGCTGAAACGCATTCAGTGTGTGTTTAGATTTGTCTCCTCTCATTGTTATAATGTTATTGTGGTTATAATGGGTCAAAACCAGACAAGGGGATGAAACTGTGAACTGAAAAACCCAGGGAGAAGAGGTGGAGATCACAAGCAGAAGAATGAGCTCTATGATGTCCAAAAACCACCGCGGCATCAAGGAGCGCAGAGAGACGCAGCGTCTCCGCCTCACGGCTCCCCGTGCCGATGCTTGCGTCTCTGCGATTCTGCCGTAACGCACAGCAAGACGTCTGCTCTTGAAGTTAATTCAGCAAACTGGTTTTGATGTTCGAATTACACAAAGAACCCTTTGAAGAGTCTAAAGGCAAACTGACACTTCTTTTTTTAATTGTCAGCGAGCCGCAGAAAACACTTTCTTGACGCCCGGCTCTCGAGACGAACACATGCGACTGACAGCAGCTGTCCAGGTTCCACTGGAGGCTTTGTGCTGCTTGAGAGCCGCGCTCTTAGCATCAGAAATCAAGTGTCAGATGACCGATCGATCTCAGAGCCAGCGCTATTCAAGCCCCGTTGTGCTGGGAGCGCGTGAGGAGCAAAGGATGCGTGCTTTGCTGGTCTGCCAGCGTGGAGAACAAGAAAGATACCTTACCGAAATCATAATCGCAAACATTATTAACTGTAACTAGTTCAGTGGATTAGTTCAGCTTGGAGTCCATTTTTGATGCTGGCTCCCCGTTTTCTTTCGCTCAGTTAAGTGCCACCAATATTGGGGACTAAAATTAAAATCGCACAGTGAGGCTGTTCCAGTCCTTCGGGTCGTCCTGTTAAACCATGTGGTTCTTACTAACAAAGCCAAACAGATCCAAGGCCACACAAACATCCTACAAGCACTCAAGTAAACCCTGGAGACGGATTACAGTGAGCTCACCTCCCTGAATGCCTCTCACCGTCGCCGTTTTTCCAGCGTTGTCGAGTCCCACCATCACCAAGGTCACTTTTCTGAAATGAGAGACGCATTCGATGACTTTTGGGAACATGAGCAAGTGAACTCTGCATGTCTAGGGCTGAACAGATTCGTTTGCACGTTTACATTGGTGTGGATGGGGTTCAGTGCCCAAACAGTACAAACACAAGCACACGCTCGCCTCGACACAGAGATGGAGTGCGAGGACATACTGTTCTATGATTAAAGATGGCATCTACTTCTCACAGTAACTGACAAGTATTATTGCAACACCTTTAATACACATAACACTGCCTTTCTAGAACCGTCTGTATGACCCAAAGAGTTTGACTAAACGCCACACTGTGGCGCGAGGGCAGCCTGGGCAGGGAGCATACCCAGGTCACTGGCACAGCTTTCTGCCGGGGGGCTAATCAATCACCTGCAGCTGTGAGCCTCCTTGGCCCTGGACCACAGAGCATACATGTTACACAGACAAACATATATGTCAGGGCTTATGCCTTGAACTGAATCTCCTTTGGGGAATTTCTGGGTTCATATTAAGGCTAAAGAAACAGGATCCTTCTTAAATTATCAACACATTGACGCATCAACATCTCTGTGGTTTGTTTGGTGTGAGAGCCTGTTTAGTATAAAACAAATATACAATACAGCTGCAGGGTTACACAGACACACATTTCTCCTCCTGTAGAAGACTGCTATTGTGGGCGGCTGTATTAGTGTCAGAAAGGCACCTCAACACACTTTCGCTGTATCTATATGATTAAGCTGGAAGGGGATCTGTACAGGATTAAATGGCACGGCTAGTTCTGTCTAAACACATCTATAGATGCAACCAACACAGGAATGAACTGAATTTAACTGAGATTGATTAGTGATTTTACCCTTGATTGATCATCTGATATGACACTGAAATGGTGGTACTGTAAACAACTGTAACTCTGCTGTTACTTGACGAAGAGATGTCTCTAAGGCTAAGTATCTCTCAAGGTAAGTATGGTCAAACAGCATGGCCAGACAAATCTAAGTGGTATGTTGTTCCCACAGTCCTGGCAATGACACAAAGGAAAACCTGTCGAGACAGGATCGGCAGCACTTGCAGTGCAGCAGAAATAAATCTGGGAAAATCTGCAGGATTACAGACACAATGCATACATAGTTTTAAACCATTTGTTCCCCTCGTCAAAATTGCTTAGGTTGCCACTCTCTCTTTTCAGAAAGAATACAACTCGTTAGAGTGAAGAACATCTCAATGCATAATGAAGTCCAGTATTTTTAGCACACGTTAACCAGTACCTGTACTGTACAAGATTCAAAGCCTGTCTTTACACTCTACTTTCAGTTATAATCCAGCTATCTTGTACAGCTGGTCTATTTGTTTACACTGCAGTTATACAAGAGGAGTATGCATGCAGAATCTGTGTTCAAACAAAGCCAAGATGATTGGAGTACAATATCAATTAAGTCAATTAATGAATTAATTAACGCTATAATGCAAGTTTCATGCCAGCTGATTTAGCCGAACCCTCATTTTGGGGCTGTTCACCGCAGGATTCCTCAAACACATGAAGGTGGCCCCTGCAGGAACAATGAGATAACTGCACCGCAATAACCATAAAGCACCTGGAAGAACAGCACTTTGAAAATCAGTTCACCAGTTCGATCACACAGTAGGGCGACCAAACAGTGGTCAAGTTTCACAATTAAAAAAGTGCACAGACGACTAAAGAGTGATCCATGTCTTCTGCCCAGCTTCAGAAAGTGCACCAAACAGCCTTTCTTTCTTGGAGACACTGAACCACTGAACCACAGAGCACTGGCAGGCAGGTACTTAACTACGGCATTTCCGCTTCAGGGACATCAGAAGCACGATCTGGTGGACGGTCCTCTGGAACCAGGATGGCTTCATGAGCAGCAGGTCTGTGGCCGGACAGCGACCGACTGACGACAGAAGACCTGCTGGCACCGCCCTGCCCAGCCCCCCCCGGGCCCGGTGACACACGGATTGGCGGGGATTTGCTCCTCGTCCTTGTGACTTAGAGCTGCGCTCACACATGGGCCGGACGGAGGACTTAATACGACCGTCCCGATATAGAAACACTGTTGCTTTCTGGAAAGTACCTTTCACGTCTAATTGAAGGATCAGGGAAATTAGTCTTTATTTAAACATATCCCCGTTACACCTCTGACTGCAAGTAACACTGTTAGGTTGTATGAATACACACATAGCCTATATACAAACATACAAGCCTATTTACACCATCTCAGGAACGCAGGCAATCCCAGTGAGGCCCTCTCTCAGCCTGGGCCAAAAACAAAACACAATAACTCTGTTAAACAAACTGAACCCTCGCTGTAATAATCCTGTTTAATTACCAGGTCAAGCCTTGCATTAATGAACCCCTTATCTAAAAAGGTCTGTCTGGTAGAGCAGCTGTAATTATATGAATAACACTCTCTCTTGTAAAGCAAATGAAAACACCAGCAGAGATCTGGCCCTGCTGTATTGTAGGAATGGATTAAAGCCCTGTCCCACTCATTACGAAATGTACTTTTAGGTGATTGTTGCTAGATTGCTGGTTTGTTTTTATATTATATCACTAAAGAATAGAATTACTGTTACATAATTGTCTTCATTCAAATTCCATATTTGCCTTGATACAAATATGCATTTCAGCCAATTAAAATATGATAGTCAGTTTTTTAAATGCATGTTAAGTTTTTTATTGGTTTGTTTCCCCGAGGCAGCCCACACCTCCTCTCGCCATTTGGAGCCGCAGCTGGAGATTACAGTCCTGCCCGAATCCGCCCCAGTCCCGGTGCAGCCGGACACAGGGGCCAATCTTCTGACCAGAAACCTGCAGGACCCGACTGCACCCATTCCCCGTTCCTTACCTGTCAGAAAACAGCCTGAGCTTTCATCTGAATTCCTGTCATAATAAAGTTCTGTGTTTCCAAATATGTCATTGCCATTGGTGTATCCCAGCGTCATAAACGGTGTATTCGATGCCAGGTTGTGCTATTGCATATGAGAAATGAGTGTATATGGTGTATATCAATCCCCATGGAGCCGATATAAAGAGACGTGCCCTAACACACCTTAGCCGTCTTATCTGGCTGGTATCCACATGCTAAAGGAATTATGAGGTTTGAAACTGTTGAATGGGCCCTGTGGAGCATTTCCACTGTGTGATTAATTCAGTCGTAGGGGGAACACTTATCAGTTCTAGAGCTTCCTCTTGGAATAAGCGATGAAAAATGCAGGACAGGACAATCTTCAAAACGAAGTCCTTAGGGATGCTACCGTCACTGTGTTTCTTGCAGATATAAGGAGAGCAACTCTGGGTGTCCCACACAACACCTGAAAATATTTAAGTTACCTTTTATATAGGGACACATATGGTTACTTAGTAATGCCACACAACTTTCACATTGTTGTGTTAATTTAAGCTAAAACATTCACAACGGAGTCCTGTGGACAAACTTTTAATGATTGTTTTAATGCACTGTAGAAACAGCTCATCTCACACAATTGGGTTTGTAATCGTCTTGGACAATATCTGCTAAATAACAACCACCACTACTACTACTAATAATAATATTTTCGCCAAAAGTGTTTAATATGACTGATCATTAAAAGTAAGACTGAGCATTTTGTAGAAGTCCCCCACAACAAGTACAACTGATTTAAAGTGCACTGAATTGACTGATCAGCGGGGTGTCCAATGCGGGCCTGTGTCACTGTGTTACGTGTGTGTGAGTGTGTGTTTGCAGCAGGGGGGAGATGGCATCACACTCAGCCAGGCACCGCTGCCACTGGGCACCAAGCTACCATCTCCCAGGGAGCCAGCTGAGTGTGTCAACAAGGAAGCGCAGCCCAGTCACTTCACACACACTGATCAGTGTCTATTCATGTATTAGGCTACACACCAATTAACAACTGTGTTGCATGGACTGGGCTTCTGCATGGACTCCAAATACAACCTATTACAACTATACTGCACAATGCACAGGTTTACATCCAGCCATGGATACAATCACCCTGTGACACGTACATTGCAAACACAAGACACACCACAACACAGACACAGTCCATTGCAGTGGCCCACCTGGGGGGTGCGGGTCAGCTTGTGAGATTAGTCAGTACAGTGCAGCGTGGGTCATAATCACAAGCACAAGCACTCACCCTGTTTGAGCATCTCAGCTCAGCGAGGGGCAACCGGTCACAATACTAGTTCATTACCCCACCATAATAAGACATGCATACAAGAACACATGCATGCATATACACACACACACACACACACACACTCACCTGGCCGGCTCTCGCCACCGTTTCACCCAGTTGCAGCAGTTCGCCATCAGACTGAACATGGCCCTCCCGCCGGGGAGACGGTGCCGCCGTGCCGGTGTGTTACTCAGCGCCCAAAAAACTATCTGAATAACGATAAGCAATAACGACGCCGATCCCGGGATCAGTGTATCCGCAGAGCCCCGGGGTATATTATTACACCGCACGGTAACGGGCCGGGGGAGGGAGCCCGTGTTCCCCGGCAGAAAGGGCAGATCCCCCGAGTGCATCCTCCATTGCAGAAAAGGAGGTGGGAAGAGCACGCAAAGCCGGGGGCTGTAGTGGCTGCAGTGGCTGTTGTTGTTGTCGTCAGGATTGAACGCTGCAGCGCATCCCTTGCTGACGTCACGGGATCCCCGGCGCCGGCCTGCCGTGGGTCTGGTCGTCCGTGGAGAGGGTGCTGCCGCCCTGCCGCGCTGCCTGTGGTCGGGACGGAGGTGCAGGTGTCGCCCCGGCCCGCTTTGTTTACCCCGGCCTCCCTGGCGCTGCTATGGCTGCAGCCGTGATTGCGTCGACGGCGCCTGTTGTGCGCAGGCGCGGTGTGACACCCGAGCGCTGTACTGCTGCGCGCTGCGCGGTGGAGGCAGTGGGAGAGCATGGGATACTGCTCTCTTTCTTCTGCAGTGTATCACAGCTTTCACTGTTTATTTCAGACTGAATGCAAAGCAGGTTTATTAAAAAAGGGCGGTATAAATGAATAATGCAAACGTACATGGTATGCTTCCAAATATTCGTGTATTGAGAGGATGGAACAAGTTTCAAGACTAAGACACCATAGTGTTGTGTTAGACCAAAACCTTTTCTGAACACTTACACTATGGCAGCATTTTAGGTGGGGTCAATGTTGTCCCATAGTTAGCGTGCCAACTGACCACAAGCTGAGGAACTGAACCTTTTCACCCTGGAACAGAGGAGACTACGTGGGGACTTGATTCAAGTCTTCAAAATCATGAAGGGCATCGACCACATCAAACCAGAGGAGCTTTTCCAGATCAGCAGGGACACACGCACCCGGGACACAAATGGAAATTGGGCTTCAAGGCATTCAAGACAGAAAACAGGAGACACTTCTTCACACAGAGAGGCATCACAATCTGAACAAACTCCCCAGCGATGTGGCTGAAGAGACAATTTGGGAACATTCAAAAACAGACTGGATAGGATCCTTGATCACTTAGTTATTAATGGGCATCAAACGAGCACGATGGGGCGAATGGGCTCCTCTCGACTGGACACTTTATGTTGTTATGTTCTAATAAACCAACGTTGGGCCAACTTAGTTTGCTGTCTAGGTATTTACAAGAAGGCACAAGGGTGACCTTTTCTTCTTAGGAAACTAAGTTGCCAGCAGGGAAATGGTATTTTCTGTGTGTATATCTCTTATTGGGGGCATTCTTACTTTTCATACAGTGTCATGGTGTGGCAACATCGCAGGAAGACATAAACCACAGCTGTCCAGCCCAGTGAAATAACTGGTATCAAACAGCAACAATGATCTGAACTGTAACATTTTAATGCACTGTAGAAACAGCTGTAATATTTTGACTTGCAGCATTCAATATCATAGATTTTTGTTTGTTTGCTTTGTTTTTAGTTTTACAGGTAATGAAAAGAGTTGCATTTGGATATATTGACATCTTGACAAAGCATGTTGTAATACATTTGCTTCTTCTCATCATCTGTGGTTTATATGGTTCTGAACAGGTGAATGCAACACCACATTCAAATGCCATTAAAAGCAAGTCATTTAGCATATATTATATATATATACACACACATATACATACATACATACATACATACATATATACATATACACACACACTGTCTATAGAACATCTACATTCCCTTTTGTTGTGTCATCGCCTCAGTTTCATGCATTTAAATCAGGATTTTTTCCACTTATCTACACACCAGACTCAACACTGTTAAGGGGATACACATACATTGTATACACATACAGACGTGCTCAAATTTGTTGGTACCCCTCCACAATAAATGAGGAAAGCACAATTTCCTCTGAAATAACTAAAAGTAATTGGCATCCACCATTGTTTATTCCATATTTAATAGAAATCAGACTTTGCTTTTGATTTTGTTTTTCAGCATAATAATATTGTAAATAATAAAACAAATGAAAATGGCATGGACGAAAATAATGGGACCCTCAACCTAGTATTTTGTTGCACAACCTTTAGAGGCAATCACTGCAATCAGACGTTTTCTGTAGCTCTCAATGAGACTTCTGCACCTGTTAACAGGTAGTTTGGCCCACTTTTCCTGAGCAATCTGCTCCATCTGTCTCAGGTTTGATGGGTACCTTCTCCAGACTGCAAGTTTCAGCTCTTTCCATAGATGTTCGATAGGATTCAGATCAGGACTCATAGAAGGCCACTTCAGAACAGTCCAATGTTTTGTTCTTATCCATTCTTGGGTGCCGTTAGCTGTGTGCTTTGGGTCATTATCCTGTTGCAGGACCCATGACCTGCGACTGAGACAGAGCTTTCTGACACTGGGCAGTATGTTTCGCTCCAGAATGCCTTGATAGTCTTGAGATTTCATTGTGTCCTGCACAGATTCAAGGCACCCTGTGCCAGGGGAAGCAAAACAGCCCCACAACATAACCGAGCCTCCTCCATGTTTCACTGTAGGTATGGTGCTCTTTTCTTTGAAAGCTTCATTTTTTCATCTGCGAACATAGAGCTGATGAGACTTGCCAAAAAGGTCCAGTTTTGACTCATCTGTCCAAAGGACATTCTCCCAGAAGGATTGTGGCTTTTCAATATGCATTTTAGCAAATTCCAGTCTGGCTTTATGTTTGTCTTTTAAAAGTGGAGTCCTCCTGGGTCTTCTTCCATGGAGGCCACTTTCGCTCCAAAAGCGACGGATGGTGTGATCAGAAACTGACATACCTTCACCTTGGAGTTCAGTTTGTATCTCTTTGGCAGTTATCCCCGGTTCTTTTTCTGCCATTCGCACTATCCTTCTGTTCAATCTGGGGTCGGTTTTCCTCTTGTGGCCGCACCCAGGGAGGTTGGCTCCAGTTCCATGGACCTTGAACTTCTTAATAATATTTGCAACTGTTGTCACAGGAACATCAAGCTGCTTGGAGATGGTCTTGTAGCCTTTACCTTTACCATGCTTGTCTATTATTTTCTTTCTGATCTCCTCAGACAACTCTCTCCTTTGCTTTCTCTGGTCCATGTTCAGTGTGGTGTACACAATGATACCAAACAGCACAGTGACTACTTTCCTCCATTTAAATAGGCTGAATGACTGATTACAAGATTGGAGACATGTGATACTAATTAAATAAATTAATTAGTATCACTATATTCCAATTATTTATTATATTTTCTAAAGGGTACCAACAAATGTGTCTGGACCATTTTATAGTATCTTTGTAGAATGAGTAATAATTAATCTCTTTTCACAGCTTCTTTGCCTTATTCTATGACATATCAAAGTCATGCAAGTATACATGATGCAATAGCTTTTCATTTCATCACTTTTCAGGAGGAATGAAGCATTATTTCAATGAGCTGTAAGGCTAGCAAAAATCTGAGCACATCTGTATATATATATATATATATATATATATATATATATATATATACACTCACCTAAAGGATTATTAGGAACACCTGTTCAATTTCTCATTAATACAATTATCTAACCAACCAATCACATGGCAGTTGCTTCAATGCATTTAGGGGTGTGGTCCTGGTCAAGACAATCTCCTGAACTCCAAACTGAATGTCTGAATGGGAAAGAAAGGTGATTTAAGCAATTTTGAGCGTGGCATGGTTGTTGGTGCCAGACGGGCCGGTCTGAGTATTTCACAATCTGCTCAGTTACTGGGATTTTCACGCACAACCATTTCTAGGGTTTACAAAGAATGGTGTGAAAAGGGAAAAACATCCAGTATGCGGCAGTCCTGTGGGCGAAAATGCCTTGTTGATGCTAGAGGTCAGAGGAGAATGGGCCGACTGATTCAAGCTGATAGAAGAGCAACTTTGACTGAAATAACCACTCGTTACAACTGAGGTATGCAGCAAAGCATTTGTGAAGCCACAACACGTACAACCTTGAGGCGGATGGGCTACAACAGCAGAAGACCCCACCGGGTACCTCTCATCTCCACTACAAATAGGAAAAAGAGGCTACAATTTGCACAAGCTCACCAAAATTGGACAGTTGAAGACTGGAAAAATGTTGCCTGGTCTGATGAGTCTCGATTTCTGTTGAGACATTCAGATGGTAGAGTAAGAATTTGGCGTAAACAGAATGAGAACATGGATCCATCATGCCTTGTTACCACTGTGCAGGCTGGTGGTGGTGGTGTAATGGTGTGGGGGATGTTTTCTTGGCACACTTTAGGCCCCTCAGTGCCAATTGGGCATCGTTTAAATGCCATGGCCTACCTGAGCATTGTTTCTGACCATGTCCATCCCTTTATGACCACCATGTACCCATCCTCTGATGGCTACTTCCAGCAGGATAATGCACCATGTCACAAAGGTCGAATCATTTCAAATTGGTTTCTTGAACATGACAATGAGTTCACTGTACTAAACTGGCCCCCACAGTCACCAGATCTCAACCCAATAGAGCATCTTTGGGATGTGGTGGAACGGGAGCTTCGTGCCCTGGATGTGCATCCCACAAATCTCCATCAACTGCAAGATGCTATCCTATCAATATGGGCCAACATTTCTAAAGAATGCTTTCAGCACCTTGTTGAATCAATGCCACGTAGAATTAAGGCAGTTCTGAAGGCGAAAGGGGGTCAAACACAGTATTAGTATGGTGTTCCTAATAATCCTTTAGGTGAGTGTGTATATATATATATATATATATATATATATATAATACAAATACAGAACTGAAATATCATAATTGAATAAGTCTTCACCTCTCCAAGTTAATACTGTGAGTCTGTTGGGGTGGGTCTCACCTAGAATTGTCAATATTTGGCCTTTCTTCATTAAACAAACTGTTCAAGCTCTGGAGTGTTGATGGACAGAAATCTTCATGTCATGCCATGAATGTGAGATGTGAGATATTTATGTCTGGGCTCTGACTGGGCCGCTCGAGGACATTCACCGGTCTGTCCTCATCCTCTCCAGTGCAGTTCTGTCTCAGTGCTTCAGGTTGTTGTCCTGCTGACAGGTGAACTTCTGTCCCAGTTTCTGCTTCCTTGCAGAGGGCAGCACATTTACCTCAAGGACTTTTCGGTACTTTGCTAATTTTTTTTTTGTACTTGCTTCATAATGTAGTTTTGAAGTTTTTGTAGTTTATGGTGGTGGCCATCGGCTGAAGATAGACACCCCCCTAGCCCTGAACAGAAAGGGATGATTAGAGAGCCAAGAAAGTTCATCACTGTGACAGACTGGCCATTAATCAATACAAATAATGATATGTATTGATCACCGAACATAATTTCGTAATTTTGTTTCCGTTAACATTCGCACTGCTGCACATGCAGTATGGTCAGCTGTTTTTAATGAGGCCTATAGGCTGCCTATGTAATCAGATATCTGTCTGCGCAGTTCAATATTTAGTTTTACACCTTCACTAAACACTAGATGGTGCTGCAGGAAAAGACTTGATAACGCAACGAGTCAGAACTTCATGCACTGACACGCGTCTGTGTGAACACTATTGCTCTGGGCTAAAATGTGATTCTATTGAACTGGGATCAAGCACAGTCCCGTCTTATGATAATATAGAGAAGCAACGTTTTTCTACAGAGACAGGTGGATGTGAAGGTGTGACTGTAGTTGGAGAGAAGATTTTAGTGTACAAACTGTACAAACGAGAGGAGGCCATTCGCCCCATCGTACTCGTTTGGTGTCCATTTATAACTAAGTGATCCAAGGATCCTATCCAGTCTGTTTTTAAATGTTCCCAAATTGTCTTTTCAGCCACATCGCTGGGGAGTTTGTTCAGATTGTGACGCCTCTCTCTGTGAAGAAGTGTCTCCTGTTTTCTGTCTTAAATGCCTTGAAGCCCAATTTCCATTTGTGTCCCGGGTGCGTGTGTCCCTGCTGATCTGGAAAAGCTCCTCTGGTTTGATGTGGTCGATGCCCTTCATGATTTTGAAGACTTGGATCAAGTCCCCACGTAGTCTCCTCTGTTCCAGGGTGAAAAGGTTCAGTTCCTCAGTCTCTCAGTAGGACTTTCCCTTCAGACCTGGAATAAGTCTGGTTGCTCTCCTCTGAACTGCCTCTAAAGCAGCAATATCCTTCTTGAAGTGTGGAGCCCAGAACTGTCCACAGTATTCAGATGAGCTCTAACTAGTGCATTGTACAGTCTGAACATCACTGCCCTTGTTCTCAATTCTATACTTTCGACAATTTACCCTAGCATTCTGATTGCCTTTCATATTTCATGCAACCCAAAAAGAATATATTTTATTTGTTGACCAATGTTTGACTATACACAGTGTGGTTGGGTGGGTAAAAGGTGGGGTTCAATTTATGCTTGGTGTTTTAACACGGTTGTGTTCCTACAATTATGCATGTTCATTCCTAGAAAGCAACGGACACCAAAACCAGAAACATTTATTTTGCAAGTGCTGTTTAATTGTCCAGCAAAAGGTGATCCACTTATCGTTGTAAACACACTGCTTTACCGTCCATCTACAGTGAGGGAAAAAAGTATTTGATCCCCTGCTGATTTTGTACGTTTGCCCACTGACAAAGAAATGATCAGTCTATAATTTTAATGGTAGGTGTATTTTAACAGTGAGAGACAGAATAACAACAAAAAAATCCAGAAAAACACATTTCAAAAAAGTTATAAATTGATTTGCATGTTAATGAGGAAAATAAGTATTTGATCCCCTATCAATCAGCAAGATTTCTGGCTCCCAGGTGTCTTTTATACAGGTAACGAGCTGAGATTAGGAGCACTCTCTTAAAGGGACTCTCCTAATCTCAGCTCGTTACCTGTATAAAAGACACCTGTCCACAGAAGCAATCAATCAATCAGATTCCAAACTCTCCACCATGGCCAAGACCAAAGAGCTGTCCAAGGATGTCAGGGACAAGATTGTAGACTTACACAAGGCTGGAATGGGCTACAAGACCATCGCCAAGCAGCTGGGTGAGAAGGTGACAACAGTTGGTGCGATTATTCGCAAATGGAAGAAACACAAAATTACTGTCAGTCTCCCTCGGTCTGGGGCTCCATGCAAGCTCTCACCTCGTGGAGTTTCAATGATCATGAGAACGGTGAGGAATCAGCCCAGAACTACACGGGAGGATCTTGTTAATGATCTCAAGGCAGCTGGGACCATAGTCACCAAGAAAACAATTGGTAACACACTACGCCGTGAAGGACTGAAATCCTGCAGCGCCAGCAAGGTCCCCCTGCTCAAGAAAGCACATGTACAGGCCCGTCTGAAGTTTGCCAATGAACATCTGAATGATTCAGAGGAGAACTGGGTGAAAGTGTTGTGGTCAGATGAGACCAAAATCGAGCTCTTTGGCATCAACTCAACTCACCGTGTTTGGAGGAGGAGGAATGACCCCAAGAACACCATCCCCACCGTCAAACATGGAGGTGGAAACATTATGCTTTGGGGGTGTTTTTCTGCTAAGGGGACAGGACAACTGCACCACATCAAAGGGACGATGGACGGGGCCATGTACCGTCAAATCTTGGATGAGAACCTCCTTCCCTCAGCCAGGGCATTGAAAATGGGTCGTGGATGGGTATTCCAGCATGACAATGACCCAAAACACACAGCCAAGGCAACAAAGGAGTGGCTCAAGAAGAAGCACATTAAGGTCCTGGAGTGGCCTAGCCAGTCTCCAGACCGTAATCCCATAGAAAATCTGTGGAGGGAGCTGAAGGTTCGAGTTGCCAAACGTCAGCCTCGAAACCTTAATGACTTGGAGAGGATCTGCAAAGAGGAGTGGGACAAAATCCCTCCTGAGATGTGTGCAAACCTGGTGGCCAACTACAAGAAACGTCTGACCTCTGTGATTGCCAACAAGGGTTTTGCTACAAAGTACTAAGTCGAAGGGGTCAAATACTTATTTCCCTCATTAACATGCAAATCAATGTATAACTTTTTTGAAATGCGTTTTTCTGGATTTTTTGGTTGTTATTCTGTCTCTCACTGTTAAAATACACCTACCATTAAAATTATAGACTGATCATTTCTTTGTCAGTGGGCAAACGTACAAAATCAGCAGGGGATCAAATACTTTTTTCCCCCACTGTATATTCCTCCGGTGTGAGGAAGTTATTGCCCTTGTTATTGAGAACTAGGCTCATGGTATCAGCTCATTTTTATGGACACGGCAACCTCATCAACTTCAAACATCCTTCAGCGCATCGAGAGGGACAGATTACACGCTAATATGGCTTTTTAATATTATTTACTCAATGGAGTCAATTTTCCTAACCTCGTTACACACAGCGGAGGCAAATCAAACGCTGCTATTTTAGGCAGCTAATCGGCACAATTGCATTACGAGCGGCTTCTGCGAACATAATCAAAATTCAGATCATATTTACGTTTCGAGGGCCCACTTTATTACAGATTGGATTGTTGTGAGACGCAGGCGTAAGCGACGTACCGCCTGCTGCATCCTGGGGTTTAAATTGGTAAACGCTTTGAGGTATTTCACTCTTTATTCACATTCCCAAACACGCAAGTTAATAATACTTAAGTTGTTGACCTAGTGATTTAATTAACGACACTACAAGAGAAGCGCTGATAAAGAGAGGGCAGCTGAGTGTTATTACCATCAAGCCACCTACAGTCTGCACTGACGGGAATTGCTGGGAGTAGAGAAGTGTACGAGTTTCCGATGTAAATCTGCTGTAAACCAACATCTCAACCGCCATTGACTGTCTTACTCTTCTGCGTTCCTCTAAGATGTCATTTCTAGGGAACAGCAGATCCCTGAGCCTGATCTCCTGAAATATTAGACAGTCTCATAAATGTCAGTCATTTAAAGCGATAGAGCATCTGTCAAAATACAGTACCACCAAACAGACCTTTGAAACCTTTTAATACCCCTCCCCTGATCTGTGCATTTCCACAACTTAATCCTGGAGTTGTTTTAAAAGCTCCTTGGCCTACATGGTAGCGCCTTTACTTTGACTGCACTACCCCACTGTGGGACCTCTGAAATCACGTGAAACACTTTTATTGCACACGGTCACTCCATTGACAATGGAGACAACTGGCTGCACCTGAGCTGCATCAGGATAGTCATAGCAAAGGGAGTGATTACTTATCTAATGATGCTCTCTCTCTCACTGTGTCTCTCTCTCTGTGTCTCCATCTCTCTGTCTCCCTCTCGCTGTCTCCCTCTCGCTGTCTCCCTCTCTGTCTCTCACTCTCTCTGTCTCCCTCTCCCCCCTCTCTCAATAAAACAGCAATTATTTCTTTCTAACAGGAAAAACGTAATGAATCAAGTATTTCAGACAGTTTTAATATAATGTATTCGACAAAGACGGCATTATTCATTCATATATTCACACCTTTATTTGCAATATTCCTCTCAAAACGATTGACTTATTCTCACTAATGCAGAGCTACATTTTTTTTTTTTAATATATTTATACATTAATACAAATGCGTCCTCAGACTTCCTGGCACTTCCTGACTTCCTGAGCCGGTGACACTGTGAGAGGGCCGGCCCATTGACATGGAGCCCGGCCGCTGACGAGGCGCCAGAGTCCCGGGAAAGGCGATCCCTCCTCCACAGTCAGAAAAACTCTATGTAGGAATGTTGTTGGAGACGCCGGAAGACAATCTCGCCCTACAGGCCTCCTCCTCTCTCAGACATGTATTCAGTTGAATATGTCCGCTAATAGAGACAGACACACACACACACACACACCACCTCCCTTGGCATTTTGACATCCCTTCAAGATCCCAGAGAATTTCTCCCGCTTGTAGTGGAGGAACAGCCGGGGATAATTGACAGGGCTGAAACACTACAGACTCTTTAACTCGGGAGGTTCAGTTCCCTAGCTTGTCATTTGGAAAGAGGTGTAAAATAGAGACGAGGGGAAGAAAAACGGACGTATTCACAGCGGTCAGCTCTCAAGCTCTCGTTTATAATCCGGGGAGCGCGCGTCTCAGGTCGGGGAGATCTGAATCGAACGGATTCTCCAGCCGACGTGAAAGACAGCCGGACGAACGGAGAGCGGCACAATGACAGGATGTCTCATTATACCAGAGGCAGGCACCGGCTCCGAGTGAATTATAAGGAGCTTAAAGGAGTGATTGCATGGCAGGCCAGGATGAGGGAGGTATACGTTAGACAGCCTCTCCGGGAAAAGACGACTTCAGTGTGACGGCTCCTGGAAAAAACATTCAACGCAAAGAAGCTCGGGGGGCTCAGTTAATGTTCCTGGGAGCTGCGAGACGAGGGATTGCTGCCACGAGTCCGGATGCGACGCGTAAATAAACGGAATGACACAACAGATTGACTTCCTCCGAGAGAGCGGGAGAAGAGCATGAGGCTCCTTTTTCCGCCTCAGAAGAAGTACCACCTCATCAAACACTTCCATCATATCGTTCTCCAGCAAACAATAACTAATTGCCACACGCTCCGTCACCATCGTATTAATGCACAATCAAGATATATTGCGCATAACTGCATAACACGGTTGAAAACGGAGAAATGCAGATGACATTTCCGACGCACGGCTGCCTGCGAACATCCCCGGGTCCGGTCTGCGCTCACGGCACGTTTTAAAACTGCCGATTAAGACATCACCCCGAGATCGCCTGACTCTGAGATATCTATTTTCAACCTCTCCTGGCGTTGACTGCTACACACTTCAAGAGGCCCTCGATATTTCAATAGGGCACGGAGCCCGGCCTGCACGGGAGCCGTTTCCTGAACCAATTATCTGACAGCTGTGTGGCAGAGACACGACAGCTGTATCGAAACGGGCGGCTGACGGATTCGCACGTCTCCTCTGTGGCCTGTCAACGCCGCACACCGCGCTGTCACGCCGAGGGAGAGCAGGTGAGAGACTCTCGCAGCCCACGCTTCACAGCGGGTGCGTTGTCACCTGGGCGTCTCTCTCTCTAAACCACAGCAGTCATGTGTGTGTGTATGTGTGTGTGTTTCATCTGGCCGTAGAGATGTTTAATTCCATCCCTCCCACACGCCTTTCTCAGGACTCTGGTGCCTCGTCAGCGGCCTGGGTCCACATCTGGCCACTTTGTCTCACTGTGCGGCCGAAACAGACCCGGCCTTGGAAGCAGATAAGCTGGTACCCCGCCACATCCATTCCCCATCAGCAGTGCATGGCGACGGGCCGCTCGGTCCCTGTGCCGTCTTCACCGGGAATGAAGCGCCGCACAAGCGAAGCGTGTGGGCGGTGCAGGGAGGCGACGCCACAGCCGGACCACCGGGCTCGAAGAGCACCTGGGCAGAACCGGCCGGGACCTCCGAGATGCGGGGGGGGCGTCCGCTCCGGCGCCAGAGCTGCGGAAGCAGAGAGCGGTGTCCGGCGGCTGGGTCGATTCCGGGTCTTCGCAGTGATGGAGAGTTGGGTCCCTCGACGGCTCCCCCTCGATCCGGATCGCGGTGTCGAAGATCTCCTTGGAGACGGATGGCGCGATCCACGCCCGGAGGATCACATGGGCGCCACGCTCGAGCAGCCGATCCGGGAGAGACGGGGGAAAGATCCGCCCGCAGGCTTAACGGAAGCGCTTCCATCTGGATAAGTGGGGCTGGACTGGCGCCTCGGCCTGGCTGGAGTTGGAGAACGCGTCAGATGAGTTGCTGCTCGTCTCATCTTCATCCTCGTCCTCATCCTCGCTCTGCTCTTCCTCCTCATCCTCTTCTTCCTCCTCCTCTTCTTCGCTCTGCTCCTCCTCCTCGCTGTGCTCCTCCTCTTCCTCCTGCCGCTGCTCCCCCTTCTCTTCCTGCTCCTCCTGCTCCACCTCCAGAAGGACATCCGCCGCGCACTGCAGGCTCCTGAACACGGCGCAACACACCCTCATGGGCAGGTCCTCCTCCATGGCGCTCAGAGGCAGGGGCTGGTCCAGGGGTGGGGAGCTCTGCAGCTGCTGCAGCGTGAGGTCCACCACATCGCTCAGGATGCCGAGCCCGTCCCTCAGGAGCCGGAAGATGGACTCGCTCCAGGAGGACAGCCGCACCATGCTCAGCAGCAGCCTCAGCAAGTCCAACTCCAGATGGACCCTCTTGTGTAGATGGCGCAAAGCTGGCTCGCTGCCGAAGGGGCATAGGTGCAGCAGCACGCAGCCCAACGCATCCAGGAGCTGCAAGTGGGGGTCGGCGCTGTCCCTGAAGAGCTCTCGGCACAGGACCAGTCGCAGATGCACGTAGGTCTGGAACCGCGAGTCCTCCAGGTTGGGGTACGGATTGAGAGCAAGCCTGGAGGTGTATGTCAGCACAGTCCCAGCGCTGGACACAGGCGTCTGTGTGTCCTCCTGCCACGGACTGGCCTCTCCGCCAGCTGTAGTGTCCTGCATTGCCAGGGCATCAGCCTGCACAGTCAATGAATACACAGAGAACAATCAATACACACACACACACACACACAACAGCCCAGTAACACACACTAACACACACACACACACACACACACACACACAACACACGCCAGGGAATAAAATTAACTCTTGCCACCCGTGAAATGCGGGTAGATTTAGCCAGTGGTCAATTTTACCAGCCACTGTGGAGGGTGGCCAACAAGTGTACGGGAACTCAAATTTTAGTTTCTGATACAGTATTTGTTTCAAAATACAAATTAATTTTGTGATGTTGTAGTGTTGGTATGTTAGTTGATTTGGCAAACCACAATATCGTGTTTTTTGAAAATATATGGCATCTGGAGAGCCTTCAGTCCAGGAGTCATAATATAGTCATAATTACTGACTTTTTAATTACCTGGATCAAAGTGTTTCAGTGTTTCACAACCTTTATAGTTAATCTGAAATTGTGCTAATGTCGGGACAATAACACAAGAGTCTGACAGCATGTGTGAGAGTTGACGGGTCTGCGGTTATTATGCCATTTCCATACGGCTTCCAATGTATTTTTACATAGATATTTAATTAACAAAGTTGTTGTGTTAGATAAGAATTCATCAATTGCATCGATTACAACGTATTCATTTACAGGGAAATGATTTGCGATAGAGACGTGCATGTTTTACTGAGCAGCGGAGATTCTGCAGAAGAGAAACGTACAGTTTGTTTACATCGTGTCTTTGCTGGCGTGCGGTATTGACCAATGGAAACAACGTCACTGTCTGTCACCATTCCTAGAGATTATATATGTTTTTACGCAACCACAGACTGTTAGCTGCCATGTTATTGCATATGTGATTGATTCATTTGAAAAAGATGCTCCCACACTGTCTCTACTAGCAAGTGTTATAATTCAATAGAATGCAATGCTTTGATCAAAGACCTTATGACACTTGCAAGTAGAAACTGTGGGGGAGCATGTTTTATCAATGCAGATCCATTTCACTCATACACACCTGTCTAGTCTACAGGTGTGCAATTAGCTTTTGTTATGGTGTTTAATTACCTGAATAAATGCCACGTTTTAACATGTTCCCCACACATTTACGGCCCCTCATGCATTTTTGGTGATGTTTGCCTTTGGCTGGTAAAAATACCAAGTGGCTGTACGTTTTTCCTTCTACCACACACAGTGGCTAGTGGCCAAAAAAATTAATTATATCCCGACACACACAACACAGCCCAATAACACATCAATACACACACACAAATACAAATACACACACACAGAGCTCACTACAACAGCCCAATCTCCTTCACACACTTGGTGACCAGTGAACACAGTTGGTCCTGTGTCGATCTAGAACAATGGTCCTGGAGGTGCCCCTACCCTGCTGGTATTGTTCCAAACAAGCTCTCAATTACTTAATTGAACCCTTAATTAAAGTAATAATTTCCTAAATCAGAGCCTTTTCATTATTTTTACCAGTAGGGGTTTTAAGTAACATATAAAATTGTATAAGGAAGTGATTATCTTATTAAGGAACCAAATTACACAATTTAAAGAGTCAAATGTAATCAAATTACTTAAATTAAGGTGCAATTGACTAATTAAGGAACAAAAACCAGCAGGGCAGGGGGAGCTCCAGGGCTGAGAGCCGCAGCTCTGGCCTGCATTGTGTTGTGTGTCCGGACTCACCTCGTTGGCAAAGGGGAGCAGCGACGCAATGCTGTCCATAGCGATGTTTCTAATCTTGGGCAGCATTGGCACTCTGCAGCTTGGGCAATGGTGCAGCCGGGGCCAGCACTGGTTACACAGCAGGTGTCCTTCCCGGCACTGCAGGATCGGGGGCTTCATGAACTCGCAGCATATGGGGCACACCAACAGGGCCACCACCTGTGCTGCCTGGGCCGCCAGGGCATCGGCCGCCGGGGTTCTACGGGACTGAGACAACGCGAGGAAGAGACGCATCAGAAACATAGCCGATTCACAAATAATACAACACATTATTAAGATTGATGGAGGATAATCTGTGCCAAAATCAATCAATCGATCAGTAAATACTTTATTGATTGTGGCACAAATTATCCTCCAGGTTTTTGAATATATATATATATATATACTGAAACAGATACATTTAAAAAAATGTAAGGTCGCAGTCATACACAATCGCACACAGCACAACAAAGGATTGAGCAATGCAGAGGTTCTCAGGCCAGGTCCTAGAGGTGCCCCTACCCTGAGCTATCAATTACTTAATTGAACCCTTAATTGAAGTAATAATTTCCTAAATCAGAGCCTTTTAATTATTTTTAACAGTAGGGGTATTAAGTAAAGTATAAAATTGTATAAGGAAATTATCATCTTATTAAGGTACCAACTTTTTATCAATTACACAATTTAAGGAGTCAAATGTAATCAAATTATATCAATTAAGGCTCAAATAACTAATTAAGAGCTCAACTGGAACAAAAACCAGCAGGGCAGGGCTCCTCCAAGACCAAGATTGAGAGCCACTAGACCAGGGGTCTCAAACTCAATCCCTGGAGGGCCGTGTGTAGGATGCTGCTGGTTTTCATTCCAACAGCCTCTTCAATTACTTAATTGGTCTAATTGTTTAATTAGCTAGATACATTTAAACACCTATCCAGGCCCAGGATATTTTATACGCAACTCTACCTTGAATCAAAGGCACTTTTAGACCATCAGCTGTAAAATACCTCACAATATATTTTTTAAATATGTCAAATTGAAAAATTAAGTAATTGAGGACTTGGTTGGAACGAAAACCAGCATACACACGGCCCTCCAGGAATTGAGTTTGAGACCCCTGCACTAGACCAATGGCATGTTTGAATCTGCTTCCCTGGTGTGGAGGGACACAATCTACAAACCGATAGCAATGTCATGGTCCATTACTGAATGGTCGACAGTGGAAAAATTAAATAAATACATATATATTGAATTATAAGCTTAAATACATACATACCACCGGGCTCGAAGAGCACCTGGGCAGAACCGGCCGGGACCTCCGAGATGCAGGGGGGGCGTCCGCTCTGGCGCCAGAGCTGCGGAAGCAGAGAGCGGTGTCCGGCGGCTGGGTCGACTCCGGGTCTTCGCGGCGATGGAGAGTTGGGTCCCTCGACGGCTCCCCCTCGATCCGAATCGCGGTGCCGAAGATCTCCTTGGAGACGGACGGCGCGATCCACGCCCGGAGGATCACATGGGCGCCACGCTCGAGCAGCCGATCCGGGAGAGACGGGGGAAGATCCGCCCGCAGGCTTGACGGAAGCGCTTCCATCTGGATAAGTGGGGCTGGACTGGCGCCTCGGCCTGGCTGGAGTTGGAGAACGCGTCAGATGAGTTGCTGCTTGTCTCATCTTCATCCTCGTCCTCGTCCTCATCCTCATCCTCGTCCTCGTCCTCATCCTCGCTCTGCTCTTCCTCCTCATCCTCTTCCTCCTCCTCCTCTTCCTCTTCTTCCTCCTCCTCTTCTTCGCTCTGCTCCTCCTCCTCGCTGTGCTCCTCCTCTTCCTCCTGCCGCTGCTCCCCCTTCTCTTCCTGCTCCTCCTGCTCCACCTCCAGAAGGACATCCGCCGCGCACTGCAGGCTCCTGAACACGGCGCAACACACCCTCATGGGCAGGTCCTCCTCCATGGCGCTCAGAGGCAGGGGCTGGTCCAGGGGTGGGGAGCTCTGCAGCTGCTGCAGCGTGAGGTCCACCACATCGCTCAGGATGCCGAGCCCGTCCCTCAGGAGCCGGAAGATGGACTCGCTCCAGGAGGACAGCCGCACCATGCTCAGCAGCAGCCTCAGCAAGTCCAACTCCAGATGGACCCTCTTGTGTAGATGGCGCAAAGCTGGCTCGCTGCCGAAGGGGCATAGGTGCAGCAGCACGCAGCCCAACGCATCCAGGAGCTGCAAGTGGGGGTCGGCGCTGTCCCTGAAGAGCTCTCGGCACAGGACCAGTCGCAGATGCACGTAGGTCTGGAACCGCGAGTCCTCCAGGTTGGGGTACGGATTGAGAGCAAGCCTGGAGGTGTATGTCAGCATAGTCCCAGCGCTGGACACAGGCGTCTGTGTGTCCTCCTGCCACGGACTGGCCTCTCCGCCAGCTGCAGTGTCCTGCATTGCCAGGGCATCAGCCTGCACAGTCAATGAATACACAGAGAACAATCAATACACACACACACACACACACAACAGCCCAGTAACACACACTAACACACACACACACACACACACACACAACACACGCCAGGGAATAAAATTAACTCTTGCCACCCGTGAAATGCGGGTAGATTTAGCCAGTGGTCAATTTTACCAGCCACTGTGGAGGGTGGCCAACAAGTGTACGGGAACTCAAATTTTAGTTTCTGATACAGTATTTGTTTCAAAATACAAATTAATTTTGTGATGTTGTAGTGTTGGTATGTTAGTTGATTTGGCAAACCACAATATCGTGTTTTTTGAAAATATATGGCATCTGGAGAGCCTTCAGTCCAGGAGTCATAATATAGTCATAATTACTGACTTTTTAATTACCTGGATCAAAGTGTTTCAGTGTTTCACAACCTTTATAGTTAATCTGAAATTGTGCTAATGTCGGGACAATAACACAAGAGTCTGACAGCATGTGTGAGAGTTGACGGGTCTGCGGTTATTATGCCATTTCCATACGGCTTCCAATGTATTTTTACATAGATATTTAATTAACAAAGTTGTTGTGTTAGATAAGAATTCATCAATTGCATCGATTACAACGTATTCATTTACAGGGAAATGATTTGCGATAGAGACGTGCATGTTTTACTGAGCAGCGGAGATTCTGCAGAAGAGAAACGTACAGTTTGTTTACATCGTGTCTTTGCTGGTGTGCGGTATTGACCAATGGAAACAATGTCACTGTCTGTCATCATTCCTAGAGATTATATATGTTTTTACGCAACCACAGACTGTTAGCTGCCATGTTATTGCATATGTGATTGATTCATTTGAAAAAGATGCTCCCACACTGTCTCTACTAGCAAGTGTTATAATTCAATAGAATGCAATGCTTTGATCAAAGACCTTATGACACTTGCAAGTAGAAACTGTGGGGGAGCATGTTTTATCAATGCAGATCCATTTCACTCATACACACCTGTCTAGTCTACAGGTGTGCAATTAGCTTTTGTTATGGTGTTTAATTACCTGAATAAATGCCACGTTTTAACATGTTCCCCACACATTTACGGCCCCTCATGCATTTTTGGTGATGTTTGCCTTTGGCTGGTAAAAATACCAAGTGGCTGTACGTTTTTCCTTCTACCACACACAGTGGCTAGTGGCCAAAAAAATTAATTATATCCCGACACACACAACACAGCCCAATAACACATCAATACACACACACAAATACAAATACACACACACAGAGCTCACTACAACAATCCAATCTCCTTCACACACTTGGTGACCAGTGAACACAGTTGGTCCTGTGTCGATCTAGAACAATGGTCCTGGAGGTGCCCCTACCCTGCTGGTATTGTTCCAAACAAGCTCTCAATTACTTAATTGAACCCTTAATTAAAGTAATAATTTCCTAAATCAGAGCCTTTTCATTATTTTTACCAGTAGGGGTTTTAAGTAACATATAAAATTGTATAAGGAAGTGATTATCTTATTAAGGAACCAAATTACACAATTTAAAGAGTCAAATGTAATCAAATTACTTAAATTAAGGTGCAATTGACTAATTAAGGAACAAAAACCAGCAGGGCAGGGGGAGCTCCAGGGCTGAGAGCCGGAGCTCCAGGGCTGAGAGCCGCAGCTCTGGCCTGCATTGTGTTGTGTGTCTGGACTCACCTCGTTGGCAAAGGGGAGCAGCGAAGCAATGCTGTCCATAGCGAGGTTTCTAATCTTGGGCAGCATTGGCACTCTGCAGCTCGGGCAATGGTGCAGCCGGGGCCAGCACTGGTTACACAGCAGGTGTCCTTCCCGGCACTGCAGGATCGGGGGCTTCATGAACTCGCAGCATATGGGGCACACCAACAGGGCCACCACCTGTGCTGCCTGGGCCGCCAGGGCATCGGCCGCCGGGGTTCTACGGGACTGAGACAACGCGAGGAAGAGACGCATCAGAAACATAGCCGATTCACAAATAATACAACACATTATTAAGATTGATGGAGGATAATCTGTGCCAAAATCAATCAATCGATCAATAAATACTTTATTGATTGTGGCACAAATTATCCTCCAGGTTTTTGAATATATATATATATATATATATATACTGAAACAGATACATTTAAAAAAATGTAAGGTTGCAGTCATACACAATCGCACACAGCACAACAAAGGATTGAGCAATGCAGAGGTTCTCAGGCCAGGTCCTAGAGGTGCCCCTACCCTGAGCTATCAATTACTTAATTGAACCCTTAATTGAAGTAATAATTTCCTAAATCAGAGCCTTTTAATTATTTTTAACAGTAGGGGTATTAAGTAAAGTATAACATTGTATAAGGAAATTATCATCTTATTAAGGTACCAACTTTTTATCAATTACACAGTTTAAGGAGTCAAATGTAATCAAATTATATCAATTAAGGCTCAAATAACTAATTAAGAGCTCAACTGGAACAAAAACCAGCAGGGCAGGGCTCCTCCAAGACCAAGATTGAGAGCCACTAGACCAGGGGTCTCAAACTCAATCCCTGGAGGGCCGTGTGTAGGATGCTGCTGGTTTTCATTCCAACAGCCTCTTCAATTACTTAATTGGTCTAATTGTTTAATTAGCTAGATACATTTAAACACCTATCCAGGCCCAGGATATTTTATACGCAACTCTACCTTGAATCAAAGGCACTTTTAGACCATCAGCTGTAAAATACCTCACAATATATTTTTTAAATATGTCAAATTGAAAAATTAAGTAATTGAGGACTTGGTTGGAACGAAAACCAGCATACACACGGCCCTCCAGGAATTGAGTTTGAGACCCCTGCACTAGACCAATGGCATGTTTGAATCTGCTTCCCTGGTGTGGAGGGACACAATCTACAAACCGATAGCAATGTCATGGTCCATTACTGAATGGTCGACAGTGGAAAAATTAAATAAATACATATATATTGAATTAAAAGCTTAAATACATACATAAATGCACCATTAATCTATTTCAGTATATATCTAGGCATGTATTCATGTATTTATTCAATCATTTCAACATGAATTACGCATGTATTTATTTCAACAGTAATTGGTGTATTTATGTATTTCTTTAAGTATGTATTCATTGGTTGGTTGACTCACTGTATTCATTTGTTTGCTGTTCGCCATTTGGACGCTGTAGATGCAGAAGATGCTCTGTCGCTCAATGGCTCAAACTCACTGCTTTTACGAGAATGTTGCGATGTTTACCAACGCGGAGAGCATTGTGACGTCATGGTCAACTGCCTAACAACGCGGTGGAGGGGGCGTGGCTAACCAGTACGGAATCTCCTCGCCCACGACTCCAGCAGCCCTTGCCTCATGCCGTAATCCTGCTACGTCGCGATTACGAACGCCTGACGCACGTCGGAGTGCACGTTCAAGAGAAACCTGCAACATGGCTGATCTGGGAGTGTCTGGGTGATCGCTGACATTAACGGTTTCTCAGTCAAGTCTTCAAAGCACCATTTCAAATGCTATACGTAACCCCCCATCCATACACACACACTCCACGACCCCACTGTCCGTCACTGAGACGTGTTCGTGCTCTCCGGGTGTTACAGATCACACGTCAATCATTTTAACTCAACGCAATTATGTATGTATGGCGCTATGATATAGGATATGAGCTATAGCCCCCTCCCTCCCTCTCTCTCTCTCTCTCTCCACCCATGAAGGTATCGCGGCATGTTAGCGCCATGTCTTTCTCACCCGGAGTCACACGCATCCCAGGACACCATGTTCACCTCCGTGCGGCCAGTTTGAGACATCTGAATTTCCCCACGTCCTTCCCTGAGCACAACTGCTGGAAGTCAAAGGTCACTGTTAATATATTCATTTTACATACTCAAAAGCTTGCCCATTGGTCATCTGTAGTTGTCTTACAATGCTATAAATAGTAAATGACTAGTCAATAAAGTCTCACCGCTACTCGTGTAAGAAATGAGTTTGCACATGCCTCCTGATTGGCGGACTGCTTTCCGTGCCGCCTGGCCGCTCTGTGTGTTCATTGGCGCACAGCTCAGCACATGCGTAGTTCGGCGAGATAGTCCCAAACCAAAACACTATTGAACATATCCATACAATTACTTTTGATTTCCTACGGACTTGTAAAGAATACTTCTTGTGTAAATGTGCTCCACCCACCCATGCCCTTTATTTGTAACCTGATGGGTGTCAAGTTGGGGGCTGCTGCTCAAAGCTGCAGATGCAAAATAAACACCCTCAGCCGCGCCTCAGGGAGCAGTAGTTCAGTGTGCAAGTTGGGGAAACAAGGGGAGTGTGTTGTCTGAAATGAAGAGCCACTGCAGCTTCCTGTGTGTTTGTCCTGCTGCTTTAACTCACAAGGAGCAGGTGTGTGTTGTTTTGCCACCAGAAGGGCAATTAAAGTCCAGTACCAAGATGTGTGTGTGTGTTGCTTTCACAACAAATATGCTGATCTCTCTAAGTGGACCAGAACTTCCTTTTCCAGGCTTAAATAATACCCCAGTATCCACAGTGTAAACCACATCAAAGGGTTGCCCCAAAACAATCACAATGCGACTTCCTTGTCCAACTGCAGACAGCGCCACGCAAATACGCAGCATCTCAACACGTCTGACAAGTGCGTGTGTGTCTGGGGGGTAGAATGAGCAAATCTCTCCCTCAGTCCTATTGCTTTGGCAAGAAAAAGGGAAATATTGTGCTTTTAAATGATTCAGAATATGTTAGCATTTTCTCGTGTCTAAAAAGGCAAGGAGTATTAAAGAGAAGTCAATCAAATGCTCGGGCACTGAAAGATGGTAGCAGTAAAGGGAGTAGAAAGAAGAACAATATTAATAATGATATTAATAAATCACGACTTATTCTGTTAATAATAATGAATGATACAATGTGTGTTTTGGTGGTTTATAAAATCACTTGAATAATAAACACATAGCAAGTGGTTCCCAACTCAATTCGGTACCACAATAGGGATCAATTGAAGGTTCATACTTTTTAGAAATAGGGAATTGTGCATCTCTATTAAATATCATTGTCCACTTCTAATGTATATAACTATAAACAAACAAACAAGCAGATAAATGCATACATAATTAACAGCAGGCATATGTAATGTGTGAACTAGGGTATTTTGTATTTTCACATGATCCTGACGTTACTCTTCTTCCTCTGCCTCTTACTGTTACTACTTACAATCACATATTTAACAAAGAATGATCATAATGAATTATCCTCCATTTGCATTCTTTGCGCTTCTAGAAGACCAGAAGATCCAGTTGCAGACCCCCCACACAGCCCATAAATGCCGTTGAGCTGCCTGTCTTCTGAGCCACTGATACTCCGTCACTACAGACCGTGCACATCTGGGAACCTCTGTGGAAAATAGTTTCCCTGCCCCCCCCCCACCCCCGCTCCCCGCTTCAAAGAGACGCATTTCAAACGAGCCTGTTTTTCCAACTGCCATTAAAATGCTTTTAATTGTCTTTTAACAGCGTGAAAAATATTGCTTCTTTATTTAATGGGGAAATAAAGAAAATAAAAAAAGAATTACAGGGCTATTAAGAGTTCCATAAAGGCTGCTGCCTTCAACCGCAAGTCCATTAATTACTTTCCACAGCCCTGTCCCACACAGGCCGTCTGACGTTGGGGCAATTACTTCTGCGGCCTGCTTACTCCGCGGCCCACTTTTAAGACAGCGGTGGACAGACACCCTTACCACCTCGCTCTCAGATGCCCATGCTGCTGTAGATATCTGTCTCGGATTCACTCGGACGCGGAAACGGCCTCTGTGACCACATTCTAGATTCGAGCCAAATTCTGGACACAAACAAGGGGAAATCGACTTTTCTTTCCTTCCGCAAGCAAACTTTACTGAACGGTTAGAAGGTTATGGGCTTGCAATTTAGTTAACACTGTGTCAGAACTGTTAAAAAGTCAGTTTCGGTTTTAGGAACCACAAATAATGAACAAAACACAAACAATGTTGAAACCCAGGTACAACTCAGCCCGTAGAGTTGGATTTACCAGCATCTACTGGATGTTTTTCTGGTATTTGTCCCTTAACTTGTTGTCTTCTATATATTAAGTCTATAATGTAGTGTTATGAATGATTCTGGGATCTGATACAGTTGCCTGCTTTAGTTATTCCAGTGAGCAACAGGAGAAAATGAAAAGAATCACTACTATTGAATTCTGTTCACACTGGGAAGACCTTGGCCTCTGGTTTGTACAGATGGATTGTACTCGAACAATAAAGTTTTTGTGTCTGAGCACCTCTTGTGCTTAACAATCCTAACTTTGATAAATAATTGACTGCCAAGGCCTGTGCATTAGTAACATACCTACAAAGCAAAATCAAAGACACACATTGCTCCTGCTTGCTACTAAAGATAACCAGACCTTCAAAGGAGGGCCACCCTAGACGTTGTGTGTATTGTTCTTGTTGTGCAGGCCAGAAATCAAAGGCTTACTCTGTGAAGCCCCTCTCGCTGCTTGACACTTCAGCATGGGAAGAGACTTTTGTTCGAAGGACCTCGAGTCGCACCTGCTGTATCGCACCGGCGAGATGAAAAGCCTGGGGATTGGTGAGGCTTGAAAAGCAACATGCTGATGAAATAGCAAGCGATCGCTGCAAAATGCCAACAAGGGTCCTTCAGCTCTATTGTTTCTCTTCAGGGGTTTCTGTTTTCGGCTTTTTGTTCCTGCCAGGAGTCAGGTTTCATTGTTCTGAAAAGAGGAATTAAACACAGAAGTGCCACAGACTTTGTATACTTAGCAGCATTAGCAACAACACACAGTCGTCCGTGGGAGATCATATTATCATCATATCATATTTCACCAAAAAAGACAGATTGAAAAGGATTTTTTCCGCTTCTCTACACTGGAACCCCACAGTGTGTTACAATCTTAAAAATACAAAACTGAAATATCATAATTGGATAGGTCTCCACCCCCGTGAGTTAAAACATGGTGGAAACCAATTGTGAGTTTGTTGGGATGGGTTTCTACCATCTTTGCACACCTAAATTTGGCAATAATTGACCATTCCTCTTTACAAAACTGTTCCAGCTCTGTCAAGTTCCTTGGGGAGCGTTGATGGACAAAAACCGTGTCCTGCCACAGAGTGGACTGAGGCCAGAGCGCTGACTGGGCCACTAAACTGAGTGTTGTTTTTGTACAGTTGAAACGGGATTCAAGGCAGGCTTTCTTGAGCACCATACGGGCCAGATCTGTGCAGTGCTTGGGATATTGTCACAAGCACACTTTGACCAGTCCTGGCCCTAAAAGCCCGTAGCTCTTGCAGAGTTGTCATTGTCCTCTTGGTAGCCTCTCTGAGTCTTGTTAGTGTCATACAGCTTCCACTCCTTATGAATCATCTGTGTGATTCTGAGATGTTGACACCTGAGCTAATTTGGGGTTGCTATTGCAAGAGGGGTGGGCACTCTATATTATATTTATATATATACATACATACCTTGAATTGTGTGTTGTGTAGTCGCTGTGATTTCCCTCCAGGGGGTTTTCTTCCACAGCTACAAGCTAAACAGCGATACTAAATCCGGTCTGAGATGTTAGTAACACAGTGTTTGAGTGTGAATCCGTCGGATGCCTCTGTAAAAGTATTTCTGTCCAAAATGATAACCTATACCAGCATGTGTTTGTGCTATGAGGTGGTTGTATTAACTTGTTAATTGTGCTCATTCGTGTTTCTATATTTCCATCTTTCTGGAGGCTTTCCTCTGATTGGCTTTGTTTGAATTGGACGCACAACGCCGGTGTTGGTGCAGCGGAGTGAAGGCTGTTAAAGTTACACAAACCGAACACAAAGGCAAACTTGTAGAAACATTAAATCCTGCCATGTGTGCTGTATGATTACAGGTGGTGATTGTAGTGCATGTTCCTACTTTAGCTAGCAAAGTATACAAACCTTTCCATAATGTGTGTGCAGCCTCCTCAGTGGCTCCTCCTGCTGGCTTGTGTGGATTTCCCAGGCGACATCATTCTCTATTGTAATGTAATAATACAGGGGGAAAAGGAAACAATATCAGTCAGAAATATCTATTTTAATACCATACTAGTGTTCCCTGCTATACATATTAAAATAGGTGATTGTGAGGCAGCCTTGGTTACATACATTTACTCTCCTGCTAGAATCTGCTAAATTGCTCCGGATGAAATGGTCAGGTAATGACATCATCATTTAAGATTGCCACGTCATTGCCAAAGCGCGTCTCCAAAAACGGGAAGCGCAGGTTCACTCTGAAGACCAGGATATTGAAACCACAGTCATGTCTCTGCTTTGAAACAAAATCTCACAGATGTACTGCTCCTCATTACCCGGGTTTATGAGCTCTTTGTTATTCCCGAGTCCCCTCAGGAGCAGCCGGAGTAGAGTGTACACCAGGAGAAGGTTAATGTGCTTCAGCTTTATTGTGCCAGAAGAAATACTCAGTGCCGCTGAAATCTCATGTCTTTACAAACGACGACCTCCCCAAAAGTAAGAGAGACATGCCCTTGCATCTTCTGCTGCAAAAAAATAAATTAAAAATAGTTTAGAAGCCTGTGGGGCGTCATATTAAATTAAATTGAAAAGTGTTAATGTTCTCCTCCTGCAGCTACAGGAAGATTAATGTTATTGTAAAAGCTTAATCCGCTGCTCTGACCTTTATACCGTCTCATAGTTGTTGTATAGCTTAATGTATCTAAATCATTCTGTGAAAGTGCCATCATATTTCAATACTGTTATATGCATGCTTGGTAATAATAAATGTGCATACTCATTGGCTCGGTAATAGGGCATCACTTGATGTATGAACACCCCAAAGAAAACACAGAAGGACATCTCACTGAGGAGTTTTTTCCCAATAATGGCTCAATAATTAACATGTTTTTCCCCCCTCGGGGAGTTTAATTAAAGCAAAGATTATTTCAGATCGCTGCCTTTCCAATTTATTACCATTCTCTGTTTTTTTCAATGTATTTATTCCAGGGTCAGAATGCGTCCACAAGCATATAATATGAGATGATGTATGGCTTTCTAACGGCGTTTGAACTCCATTTAGCTGCCCGTCAGCACATTCCTGCCACTTACCCTGACTGAGAGGAGACATTAGGGTAAGTAATTGTTTAATCTCGACTCCTGCATGGAGATCAGGCCGTTTCACCCGAGCACCAGGGCTGCTGTGATGGAGTCGTGAACTGGCTGCAGTGCTTCCACAGCCACCGTGATTGAGATCAGGAGACGTGTCAGCTCATATCAGCGAAACATGACAGTATCAAGAAAGCCTGAGCTGCGCCTGCATTTCTGTAGACAGTCACAGACGAGGATTGGATCTGAGTGGGGGAAAAGGCCTGATGCACACATCTGCGCTAGATCAGTGTAGATAAGTAGTTTGTCATCAATATATTACTTCTGCACAGAATTGCATTTGGTGTGTGTTCTAAGAGATGATGCATATCTAAAAAGTGTGTGTCTGTCTATCCATTTATTTCTGCATAAACAGCAATGGTTTGGGTCAAATCTATATCACTTACTTGATCCTAAAAATAGATAAAAGAAAAATAAATCTACTTCAGTTAGATTGTGACTTATAATACCGTATTCATGACCACTGGAATAGGTTGAAAGAAAGTGTTTTGAGGACCGACTGCCCACAGTGAAAGGCATATTATTGTTTCTCTGTTGAAAACACAAAGCTTATTAAAACAAACACACAGAAGTCCCTGCGTTCAAATTTTGCCATTTACTTTCCCCTAATTTGACACCCAGCCTGGATAGGAGGCTTCAGCTGTTGACTGATCAGCTGTAAAGGTGTTTGTAATCTCTCAGGTGCATTGTCACTTTGGCTGATCAATTACCGACTGGATTAGCTTTCACATATTTAAGACCCCTCTCTCTAAACAAGTAGCAGCACAGCCTTATTGACCAACACGTAAAGCCTCTAATCACCTCTGTGAGGGAGAAATCCCTCGCTGCTGTGACTTTTTCCCTTGGGTTGTCTTCAAGCGTATTAAGATTGTGATTGATTATCTCAAATGTATATTAAGAGAGAGAGCGAGAGAGAGAGAGAGAGAGATCATAAAACGTGTGTTTGTAAATGATTTATATTAAATTGTAAGAATGTGATTAAATACCGCTTTGTCTCACTGAGAAAAGAGAGATAGAAAGAGATACAGCGGACGAGAGGGAAGGAGAAGAGAAGGAGGGGTGGGGGGGGGGTCAGAGACCAAAAGGTTTTCAGGCAACCTTTAAAAATGAATGTCATCCCGGACCGCTTGATAGCTTTCTGTTGTCGTGGTTAAGAGGAAAATTACATTTCCAATATCCTTTGACTACAAGGAAAATCAAATAATAAATTTCAGATTAAATTGCACCCCGTGTCAAACATAGCCAGCATTATCCCCCACAGCGCCAGGAGGGTTTTAATTGAAAATGGAAATTTCTCCATTTAAATGCAGGTTATTGTAGCAGGTGGAGAGCATTAAAAATGGATGAATGGGGCACCTCGTAGTCCCAAGCCATCCATACCTCCAAAGTGTATTAAGCCTCGTTTTTGTGTAAATTCGGCCGCACTAATGCACTTCAACCACTGAAGGTTTAAATAGGAAAACCTGGCCATGACCCAGCAGAGTAATAAAACACCTGAAGACAGACTGTGCCGCCGAGTGAGAGTCTTACAAAGAGAAAAGACGGTCACAGTATTGAGAAATCATCAGTACCTTGTGTTCCGGATACACGCTGCATTGTGTGCCACAAATACAAGGACCCTGATGAGCAAAACATTATAACTAACAACCGTTTAACCGACTCATTGGTGATGCACACAAAGGTATGACAAAGCATGTCACAATTTTGTGGTTTGGAGAAGCTATAGAGAAGCTATGCAATAACGAGGGTGAACTGTTTTATTAAAGCATGCCGTCCAGCAAAAAAAGCAAACACTGACCCAATTGGCTCAGCAATAGAGGGGCTCAGAGTTCTCCGTGATGTACACTGGAGACAATGTGTGAAGTTGCTCTTTATTAATCATTCGGACAAGGGCTCTAATTGTCTTCCAGGCGGACAGATTGGAGAGAGAGACTATTCAAAGAAAGTTTATTAAAATGTTATACTGAAAAACACACACAACATACTTCATATGTTTTAATCTTGTGAGCATTACATTTTTCACAGGAAAGGGATGGGATGAGGAGAAAGCTTTTGTAGGGGAAATTTCAGTCTGTTAAAAATGTCAGGAGAAAAACAGCAGGAAACCCGAGGTGTAATCCGATTTGTGCTGCAAGTGAGATTGAAGTGCTCCAGTTGAGACGCGTGCAAAGGCACACACACAGTTTGGGTTTCATTTGTAAAATGTGACAAAGCACATAATGACATGTACAATTTAATCTTCTAATAAAGCAGATGTGATAGTGTAGATCTGTGGGAAGGTGGCCATATTTTGAATGTGGATGCGTGACTTGTGGTTCTCAAATTAAAGTGTTAGCATTTTCTTTCCCTTTGCATCTCTTGTGATTCTGGGTCTGAATACACTGAGTACCTGTTGTCTCTCACTAACAACGCTATAAATATGTGCCATCGGTGTCAACCCGGCAGTCTGGGTCGCCTTAAAAATGCCCTTCCTTGCTGTACCGTCCAGTTAATCCCAAGACTGAGCTGGGAAAATCAGCTGTGCAAATGATGTGAGCCTTTCAGGGTAATACAACGCAACAGAGACAATAAAAGAATGTGTTTGACAGGAAGTGTCTGGAGAATGCCGTGTTTTAGGCACCGGTACCTCCTGACGTTTCCAAATGCGCCGATGATGAATGACCCACAAACAGGACCCATGGCTATTGAATACAATGGTGGAGCAGCATTGTGGATCATAAATTATGCTCCAAATGTATTAAATCGCAAACCTCCCTCCTAGAATTGCATCCAGATGTCGCTGCATTTCAATTAGAGTGAGAGACAGGAATATGTGTTTCATAAAGGAGGAGATGTTTTCCAAACAGGTGTTGGCTGACGGGCTTGTGCAAGGGAAGGCTTCATCCGGGCAGCCCGGGCCCAAGCATCCCGGTGACTTCACACCGCCGCGCAAAGCTGCAGGGGATTCGCAGCTCTCCTGCTTGAGTTTTTTATTTATGCTGGAACCGGTCACACGCTCGCTTTATTTCCCATTAGTGTAGCTCGAATGGAGACTTCTGCTCATGCCAGCACACCGTGGCAGGCCGTTTTCCTACGAAGAAATCTATTTGGACCTCCCTTCCTTGTCAATCCTGTCTACCAGTCTATCCATATGCCCACTGGCCATCCATCTTCCTGCTGATGACTGCCTTATTAAGGTTCTATGAATACAATCAATTTATAAATTTAAAAAAGTCTAAAAGCCAAGTTTCAGAGTCATTCAGTGTGATCACTTTGGCACCAGTCATCCTGTGAGCTTTGTGTATTTGTTCCAGGTTCCTACCTAACTTGGTACCAAAATAAAATACCTAAAAGTACTTTCTGCTTACGGACAGTTTCCTCTAATGAGGCAGAGTCCCCGTTCCCACGGCCGCGGTGGCTGGCGTGTCCCAGCAGCGCCAAGCGGAGGCGGCGCCGCGAGAGGACGCTTTTATGACACGCATTCCGAGAACACAACGTAACCCTGGGGTTTGTTATGATGGCTCTCAAATCGCAGCGGAAGCAGATCTGTTATTTGACTTTGCGTCCATTCCCAGCGTGATTTGTGACCCAGGGTGTGCGGATTAAAATGTCAGAACAATTGCAATTTTAATATTTTGGGAAAACCTACGGCGTGGCGGACGACGACATACAATTGGATGTATTGTCGCTCCTGTGAGTCCTCGTTTGAAAGACCTTGATGAAGCTTTGGTCCGGATGCAACAATTAGCAGCCTACGTCCCGTCCTGATTGTCTCTCTCTACAGCTAAGAGCCCAGTTTCCAAGTGTTCATTCATTTCCTTCAGTCTTTTACAAAATCAAAGAAAATACCAGATTTGGCAATGACCTAAATGCACAAACCTGATGAGAAAAGCAGCTTCCGGACAGTGTACTCTGTGGCAGAGCACAGGCAGATGGGAAAGCAGTCTTGTGTCTGTGATGTTGTTGACCGGTCTTCTTCTCACAGGTTTTCAGTGCCACCCAGCTGAGTGAGGCTCAATCACAACAACGGAAATCATATAAATACAAATAAATTGACAGTTGGCTTCATTTTGGACAGAGAGAAATTAAAGCACCAGACTCCGCCCCCAGACCCTCGTCTCACTCCACTTGCTGGGGGGCTTCCACGGCCTCGTCCTCTTGGCCAGATCATCGTTCCCTCGGTCAAGACGGTCGAGGCCAAAACGAACTCTCCCTCCCTCCTCCTACATATGTCTCTTGGGGTCGTCCAACCCCCCGAAATAACTAATTAAAACTGAGTAACAATTGAATCGTTGATATAAAAGTGCTTTGGAATAAGATCCTGATTTGACAAACCGCTCCCTAGAAAATATGCCAATCTTTCAGAGACACCTGGCCAAGGAAGTCAACAGTAACATAAACAGCTCTGAGGACAGTTCAGGGACGAGCCACATTGTATGTGCATTAACAGCATAAAAATCCCCGGTTCAGGAATCCAGGAACATAATGATGTCTTAGTAGGGAAAGAAAAACATGAAACCTTTCAAATCAATGCAATAGATCGGATATGTTTCAGCAATTGATTTTGAATCTATTTTGTGAGACAGCAAATAATCAGGGCCTGGGAACTTGCATTTAATCACCATTTTGAATTTTAAATCTGCATGTTGTAGCTGCTATTTACCCTTCCCATACTGTCTTATTCATATTTAAACTTTTTTCCAATAAGTATTAGAGCATATGAAGAACATAAGAAAGTGTCCGATCGAGAGGAGCCCATTCGCCCCATCATGCTCGTTTGGTGTCCATTAATAACTAAGTGATCCAAGGATCCTATCCAGTCTGTTTTTGAATGATCCCAAATTGTCTCTTCAGCCACATCGCTGGGGAGTTTGTTCAGATTGTGACGCCTCTCTGTGTGAAGAAGTGTCTCCTGTTTTCTGTCTTGAATGCCTTGAAGCCCAATTTCCATTTGTGTCCCCGGGTGCGTGTGTCCCTGCTGATCTGGAAAAGCTCCTCTGGTTTGATGTGGTCGATGCCTTTCATGATTTTGAAGACTTGAATCAAGTCCCCACCTGTATGTAATATAGATTGGATACATCAGAGCCAGCGCCTCCGGCCCTACAGTTAACCTGGCGATTGCATGCTACATTAATCTTTGCAGTCTTAAGAGTGGTTAAATGTTAACGCAGTGCCTGTGAACAGTGTTACCCCAGTAAAGGTGCAGCAAGACGGCACAGTTGCTGGGTGTCTGGGTCAGAGGGTGGCACTAGTACAAGGACCCCCTGTACTGGTGCCGGCGGTGAGAGCGCAGGGTTCTCCTCGAGGCCTGGCCCCTCACAGTGACACAGCGCAGCGGCAGACAGCGCCCTAAATCAGCCGCTCTGTTTTACTAGCGCAGACTCCCATCGGTACGAGGAAATAAAGTACACTGGGATCGCGCTGAGAAAACACAATAAATTACAGCCATTATTCCAGAGTCAAGCTTTCGGTTCCCGGTGCATAATGGCAGATTACCATTTCCTGTACATATATTATAGCGACGGACGTGCTGAGAAAGCCAGTCACACACACTTACACACACATGCTCGCCGGGTAAAAAGAACAGCAAAAAATAAGCAGCAACAACTCCAGACAAGAGATGCGATTTCCCTATGATTTCCTATTCTTAAATTGTTACAAACAATCAACAGATCATGGCACTAGAAGGACCACATTCATCCCATAGGTTTAATATTCATCTCCTGGTTCATTGTGTTGTTGCTCCTCATGAAATACAAAAGGACACAACAAGCTACAAGTCATCAGTGAATATCACAATCATTGTGTGGATTGTTGCAGGTCTGATGATATTTGATCTAGTTGTATCACTCGTTTCCTGTCTCCTTACTTCTGAGTTTGGGAAAGGAAAGAGAGTGTGTACCTAATAAAGCATGATTACACGTTGTTTTTGAACTTCATTTCATACTAGACTTTGTTCTCCTCTGCCCATTTAAAAGAAACCATCTGAAGCCAAACATGTACAATGAGAGAAATCAACTTATAGTATCAGTATTACTTTGCATCCCTTATCGCCGGACTATTGAAAAGAACAAAGACAATATTGGAAATGTTTCAGGTTTTCATCATTACATTTCAGTGAAGAATTGCACTCGGAAGATTACTTTTGAGTTCCTTCAAGGTCAATCACAGCAGTATATATTAGAAAGGTGATTTATTTGCACAACAGATGTCTTGCAAAGCTAAACCCAACTCCCTCCCCTCCACCCCCGCCCAAAAATCTGGGAGAGAACAAACTTAAAACCAAAGTTAAATGTGTAAACCTCCGTCCGCCAGTCACTTCTCCTCTCCATCACCCTATTCTTCCAGGATGTGTTCTCTTTACCCGTGCCAAGTCCAAGAGCATCAGTGTCCTCTTTATCTCCCTCTCCACACACACACACACACACACACACACACACACACACACACACACAGGAAAATGACCCTTTCCTCAGAAGCAAATCCAGCTTTTGATTAGTTACAACAGCAAGCTGCAATGATGTAAAATTAATTGCTTGGGCCCCTGCAGTTCCCAGTTCAACAGCTCATTTTCAGTTCATACCCCAGCCACCTGCTCCCCTCGAACGCAGGCAACACCTCCACCGCGGTGGCGAGGAATGGCAATTGCAGGAAGGTCAGCCGGTCACATCTGCACTAAAGCTGGACTCGGGCTGCAGACAGGTACCGCTCTACGTGCGTTTCCTTCTAGACAGGAAAGCAGAGCGGCTGAAGACAGTCTTTTTGCAGGACGGATACAAAGCATCTCCGGTTCCTAAAAGCTCTGCCAAATCAAGGCCTCTTGATGTATTTAATCTGTCCCCGTTCCTCTTTAAATTGTGTATATACTGTACACTTATAATTATGCACAGCCTTCTTTAGAAACAATTGATTCTCTTATGAATAATGTAGAACTATAATGTAGTTGAGTAAATTGTTTGTTTAACTCTACTTATTTCTCCGTGAGCCGACAGAAAGCGATGGGTATTCTGGGTGACTGAGCGGAATTGAGACAGTGATTTATGTGGCATCTTCGATCCCTTTGATTCACGGGATTATTGACAGGCTTTCCTAGGCCGGTCCAGTTTTCAGGAAGCTCTGAAATGTAATTGGAGGAGATGTTGGATGTGTTTAGATCCTAAAAGAAGTGCCTTGCCTTTTCCAGCTGGAAAGTTATATTTATTGAGACTCCTTTTTATTTTTAGTGTGACAGACACTTTTATGTGTGGACTACAGATATGTTTGATCTCTCTCTCTCTCTCTCTCTCTCTCTCTCTCTCTCTCTCTCTCTCTATGTCCCTTTTACACTGGAGAATGATTCTGTGTCTCGCATGCCTAGATCAGGACTCTCCCAGAATGCACCCTGCTTGACAAAACAGCAACAGCAGTCTTTCTGCGCCTTCGACTTTCTAACCATTGATTTTCATTTGTTGCTTTGACATTTCTCTTTGTGTGTTACTCACTAATATATATAGAGAGACAAAGTAATACGATGCTGTACAAAACATATTTTATATTCTAATAAGCAAGATGTTATGTTCAAATTTTTTACATCGACCATCACATAACATTGAGACACTTGCTTACATTTTTTTTACAGCAATTTAAAGTTGTGTTACTTGAATTAATTATTGAATACTATAATAATAATAAATAATTTGAATGTTAAATTCTGAAAATCAACGCAAGAGGATTTGCTCATCATAATGTCATAATGTTTAAAATTACGTAATATAATTTTGCACACAAGAAAAATGGCTAAATGTGTTTAAAAACAATTGGCTAATTTATTTAATCATTTCTAGAGAAACGAGAGACAGATGTGCCAAAGACAGTGTAATCAGCAAAACATTAAAATACAGAGACGGCAGATGTGAGCGCTGTGGCCATTAGTAGTCGGATGCACCGGGGAAATCTGTGGGTTGAGAGAGAAAACAATGTCTCCAAGACTTAGATAGATAAATAAAGAACGAAACAGGTTATTTTCCAGCACTGTTGTTATGTATCCTGCTGTTAAAAGGCACATTTTCAAGAACATCCTTGACAGGTTGCTTGACGGACCCCCTGGGAATAAGGCAGACGCTTCCACACATCCCTAACCGCCTCGTTAAAGAAGTGCCAAACGCCGCGACAATAAACCGGCAACTACAGCACCAACGATCAGACCCGGACACCTCCGAGAGTTAATCCCTCTTCAGATGAAAGGGGTGCAAAGGCACTCAAGCACATTTTACATGAAAATACTTCAAATCTAACAACTCTGATGAGCCGGGGCTCACGTTCGGAGGGTGTTCAGAGTTTCCCGATTGTTCCCATGCGATTCACAGCATCCCAAGTCTAATGTGGGGTTTTATTCTCTTCCTGAAGACCATGTGAGCACCCTGGGCTGTGTGTTCAGCCCTGTCTGCTAATCCATTAACATTTATTTGAAACCTTTTAAAAAATATATATATACCAACATATTTCTGTCAGCAAGCCTTATCACTCTGAGACAAGATCTGAGGAAAGTGACCTTTTACAGGGAGGGAAGTTTATGAGATTTTGCCAAGACTGGCTCCTGTTGAGTCGGCTGATCTCTGCTCTTCCTCTTCTGGACATGAAACGCTACCGGCGGCACCTTTCTGTAAACCCGGAGGTCAGGCATAAAGCACGGGCAGATTAATGCCGGCACCTCTGCTGATGACAGGCCCTCCTCTCCGTCATTTATGCCTTTATAACTCCCTCCTAGCAACTTAGCGGCACAGACTGGTAACCAGTCAGATCATGGTGAAAACAACATTTTTATTTCTTACAGAAGATGAAGAATTATGACATGGGGGGGTAGAGATGTCTCCTCCCTTTACCTGGATCATAAACTAACAACTTTGAGCATTGTTTGATGTTGTACTCTGCAAACATCTGAGGCCACCAGATCATATAGAGTGAAACAGATTGAAGCCTATTCCTGTATTGTGTAGATGCACTGTATCTTGGCACTGTGGTAATCCTGGCTGGACTTAGCGCTAGTTAATTAACATAAATACTTTTCATTTGTTTTTTAAAGGGATAGTTTGCTCTGAAACAAAAGAATGGATTTAAAAATAATAATCTTGCCTGTTGTGCACCATCTTTTAACACAGTGTGTGTTTGTGTTCCCACATTCTTCCGCCCAGTTTGCTGTTCCAGTTCGGGAGGGCGATGGTGACTGGGATGTGTGCTCTCTGTGACCAGTCAGAACAACATGAACAGATGAATCAGGTATTATTTTTGAATATCGGGTCTTTCTCAGTGTATAATCTGAATGCTTATGCTTATTGCCTTCAAGCGTACTCGGACTTAAGGCCATATTTAATCCACGTTATTGCACTGTGACAGCCATCATAAAGTCTAGCTGTTGAGGCGCAATAACTCCCGCTGTCCTCTCCAAGGCCCCCTGTTTCCCAGAGCGCAGTATTAGTGCCTTAAAGCACACAAAAGGGATGTTTGTATCATCACAGGAATACAATATTAAATATTCTCAGAAGCATGACTAAACATCAGACAATATCCTTCTGACAGCATTCTGACCTGTGCTTCATATGTCGTGCAAAGTTGATCACGGAGGAGCTCTTCTGGGCGGGCACGTGGACGAATTCAGTGGGTCTTTCGCTGAGCAAGACTGGTTCATCAGAGAACACTACACTAATGGGAGGAGAGTAGTTACACGTTCTGCTCCCCTGTTGTGTGAATTCAAGGCCTTTGCGATGTCTGTTTTGTTGTTGTGCGCTTTCAAAAATTCCCTACACATGTTTCGTGCCCTTCTAGCCATGATGGTGCCAGGGGGCTCCGTAACCTTGTAGAGCCGGGGGGAGCGAGTGTTTGTCACCGTCTTGAATTTGCGCCGGGCTGCGGAGAAGACACCAGAGCAGCTGCGCCCCCGAGGTCAGTCCTTCTGACAATCAAACATGCCGAGGCAGCTACTTCGAATGCACCGAGCAGGACTGGGATTTTGCATCCGACTGCAGAGGAGAGAAACAGACAAGAGCAAGGAGAAAAAAAACACGACATGCCTCCTCTGAATGTCTGCGGGGATCGCCTGGCTGGTGTCAGCACTCGTTCCGCACGATCGGCTCCCGGGGTCGGGAGGTCGAGTCTTCGCTCGGGCTGATGTGCGCTGGAGGAGACCCGGAGGAGTGGAGACAAACGCTGCCACACTGAAGACACCCAGCTCTCGGTTTCCTCCGCCTGAACGCTGACAGAGACGAGACGAGCGGTCTGGGGAGAGAGCTGGACGGATCTGCTGCCGTTCTGTGACGTTCCTCCCTCGGCCTGAGAAGGTAGGATGAAACACCAGGGATGAGAAGAGGTGCGTCTGTCCAGTGTCAATTTACACATGGAAACATTTTCCCCAGCTGTGTACTAACAGCAGAGAGATGGATAGATGAATGGATAGTGAGATGTACAATAGTACAAACACATTAAAACACCCCTGTGTGTTACATAAGTAAATAGACACAGTAAATGAATAAACACAATTGTTTGGCAATTACAGACAACGTGAGGTCAAGGTTAATACACGGCTTTGTTGCATTTTGTTGTCCGTTGCGCAGCTGCAATGGGCCCACGTTGGGCAGAAGACCTCAGCAGACCTGTGGGATTCTGGCACATGGTCTCCAGCTTCTCAAAGTCTCAGTGTTGCAGGTTTGAGCTGCAGCTCCCTCTTCAAAAGAAAGGCGTTCACATCATGTTTAACAGAAAGTTTTCACATGCGTTCCTGCAGAAACTGAGGGATTCTCTTTCATTTAGTGAAATGTACATTTGTCTGCTGTTCAGGCGAATAGGAAGGAAACTCTATTCTCTCTCACTCTCATACTTTCCGTGAGCCGTCCTGCACGCTGGCCTTTGGAAATAAACAAACATGGAAGTCAACAAAACTCAGCTGTTGCTTATTACACATCTCAGATCATTCCAGTTCTTCCCAGTTGTTTTCTTGTTAATTGCTTGGCAAGTGACGAGGACACAATCTGTACAATCATGCCCAGAACTCCATGTTGGTTTGCATTTCCACATCACTGGTCCTCATGTGTGCCGACCCCCTATCCATAGAAATAGTGCCTCCTGGGGCATGTGACCACTGACACAGAGAGGCAGAATGTTTTCTTGGAGAACCTGGATTTTGGGCAGAAGTTTCAATGCTTAGGCAAAACTTACAGATGCCAGAAATCAAGGACCCCAAGGACAACCCAAGCTAGATGGTATAAAGGGTGGCTTTCACTGGATCAGCACTGTCTGACTGCCCCAAACTGCCCCTGCCTGCTGGGGAAAATGCCCTGCCAGAGGAGAGCAGGGCAGTTCAAGACTTTGAGAGGCCATGTGTTATATATATAGCTCTGTAAAAACTTAACATTGATTTCTGAACTTGGCGTGGTTTCTTAATTTACTTCCAGAGCTGTATATGTACAGACGGGTGACAAATTAAAGGAAAAAGCAACATAAAGTGTGTCAGTAAGGTGTTGGCACCACGAGCCCCAGAACAGCTTCAATGCTCTTGACCCCTCTTTCAAAGTCACTGAGATCCTTTCCTCTTGCCATCTTGATCCAAAATCGAGGTCAACTGGGCTGCTCAGCATTTGTATACATGCCACAGAGCATGATAGGTTGTTAATTGCTTAATTGTATCATGCAGTACACCTGTTTGGAGGCATCTGCATTCATGATGTTCCTCCACTCATTTATTCATGTTTTTCCTTTAATTTGTCACCCGTCTGTATATGAGCACTGGAAATGACTACAGGAAACACAAAGAAAACTTCAGAAATAATCAAATGGAAAATAATAAAAGTACTTGAATTTGTGCTGGTAATCTCTTCTGGGGATGTGCTTCAGTTGATGTATGTATTAATCCATGTATTTATTGATATATCGTAGCTACAGTGGTTGTGTATATTCCAGCTGCTGCAGTCGGGGGACATCTGGACAGAACAGATTGAATTTCGCTGAAGGAACCGTCCCGCTCGCCTCAACAAGATGTAGATGCCAGGATGGCTTTCAGTTTACAGATTGCCTAATGGCCCCCTTTGACTCTGCGTTGACTCAATTGCTCCGATCAGCTGGGACTGATTAAGACACAATGGCTTCAAAGAGACACAGAGAAGGATCCTGGAATAATTATATTCCCCCTGATTTATATTGTGTTTCATTTCTGTGCCTTTCACACGTCACAGACTCATCGTTTTTTCTTCATACTTTTCAGTAACGTGTCTGAGAACTGCGTCGCTTTAACACAAGAAGCTGCTTTTATGGTTTTAACACAAACAGATTTAAAACACACACACAGATCTTTTCAAGGGTCTTTGAGAGAAGAGTTATTGACAGTAGGGGTCACCTCAGGTAAACTCGCCTGTTAAATCAGCACATAATGATACTACCATATCTGCCACATTTAAAACGGAGCGCTGAACAGGACAGGACAGTAATAACATTAAACAAAATAACAAATGCAATAAAAATACATTAAATCTGTTTGGGGTGCAAAATGACAAGACATCTGCAGATTTAGTAAAAAAGTCCAGACACGATGGGTTATAAGATGCTACAGCACCGTCCGGTCAGTAGAGGGCGCTGTGGTGGCACAGCTTTGAAACCCGACAATATCGCAGTGGACGGACTTACATTTTTTCTCTCATTATTGCTTTGCAGTTGAAATAAAAAAGAGAATAAACACACAGTGAGTAAAACAACGAATTGGACAAGGAACTATCTAGATTGCAGTCTTTTGTTAGAAAATATCCCAACACACACTTTTTGCATGTGTATTGTCTCTTGAAAATGTTCACTTACTAACAAAATGTCGCTTTGTTTCTTCACAGTTCATATAATAACAGTTGACAGATTTTGCATAAACCTATAAAATATTTAACAGCATGGTCCACAATAGGGTTTATACTGTACAGACCACCATTTTCCATGGATGTATTACACAGACTTTGTTAATAAAGGACAGAAAAGCAGTTAGACAAGATATAATCTGCTTTGAAACTCTTTATATATACAAATATATATCATATTTTGTGCTTCTCCTTCGACATTTAGAACCGGACCTGCTCTTTATATTATGGTTCCACTAAGAGGGACTAAAAGTCAGCTAAATCCCTTCATTATCGCGTCCCATGATTCCTCCTTTGCGGCCTTCCTGGCGAGAGGCGAACCCCCGCCGTCTGGCCCATCAAACAGAGGGAAAATTGAATAAAACGCAGCCCATTGTTGTCATTCGGAAATACGTAACGCCTCCTTCTGTGGCCCTGCGCTCAAATCAAGAGCCTCTGCCTTTTGAAATGATTGTAAAAAGATTAGAACGGGTTTAGCGGCCGATACAAGAAAAGGCCCTCGTGTCTCTGAGGAAAAGACGGAGGAGATCAGAGGGCATTGTTTCTGTGCCATTTTAAATTACGTTGGTAGAAAGATGGGTGAATTAAAGAGCTACATGTGAAATATATATTGTAAAATACTTCATGAAAGGCATATATATATATATATATATATATATATATATATATATATATATATATATATACACACAAAATACTTGGTTAACAAAGACTTTATGGGTTTGTAATAAAATGGTTTAAAAAGGAGGTGCTGGAATACATTTCCCCAACATTTACACCTCATTCTCTCTCTCATTCTCTCTCTCTCTCTCTCTCTCTCTCTCTCTCAGTTCAAGGTCAGGTTTTGCCTTCTGAGTGACCCCTACTCATCCACCTTGAAGTCAAATGATTTTTAATAACTCTCTCTCATCTGTGGCTTTCCCTTCCTTCTTCACCTCTGAGGAACCCAAACGCAACACTGTGGGTCTATTCTCAGGGCCGGCGCTGTCTTCTGCCGTCCCCGGGCTGGACAGGAAATGTCTCGGAAGTAGGCTTGACCCCGGGCTGACCTCCGCAGACTTGAAAGTGTGAACTCTGCCTCTCCTCGGCTCCGCGGCAGGGAAGGACCCCGGCGCTGACCCCACTTGACCGAACTGTGACCTTTAACAGAGCAGTGGACTTCGGGTTTCTGTGGTACTCTGAAGGAAAAACAATTAAGGTCAGATATGTCTTAAAACAACACCCAGCGAGGATAGGCAAGTGCTGGTGGAACGATATTTGACTCCAGAAAGTGTGTCATATATGACATATACATCTTGACTTCTGTGTCTTGGAAAAAAGCAATCACAACGGAAGGGGAAGTCAACAAATGCACACACCCACACCACTGATTCAGAAATAACGTTGTGTCCCACAATATCCCAACTCTGAAGTGTTTTTATTTTTTAGTATCCTCTTGCTGTCAAACCTTTTATAATTCTGACATCTACACTATCACGTGTTGCCTGCAGGGATCAGAATATCGTCTTTCGACGGCCTTTACAGAGGAATTTCTGTATGAAATGAAAGATATATAATAACTAATAATAATGATAATGACAATCTTGTAATGCTTACAGTAATCTCACACACTTATTCTGATATACTAAGATCATTGCCCGCTACAGAAATATATCTATAATAGTGCTTATCGGTTGCTGTATCGGCGTGTATTTATCTCACGCATTTATCGCCACAGTCCTATTATACATTCCTTTAGAGCTTAACGGTTTAAAGCGAATTCAGAAGCACCCATAGGGGGGGTTGTTACCTGAGAATTACAATCCGAAGACGGAGAAAAAAGAGGCAGCTTAAGGCCGATTCATTTCAGTGCCTTTCAGATGATAAAGGAGCCGGTCTTATCGTGTGTGAGTTTGCCGTTAAGACCGGGGCTTTGTGGGATGTCCGTCGACAGAAAGGAAAGGGAGAATGGAGCCTGGGATTAGAAGGGCTCAGGGGAATGAGAGAGAATGGGAGAGATACGTTCCCTCTCTGCCACTCCGTCCTTATCGCGCCGCCCAGCCACACAACACCTGCCCGGCATCGCCATGTCGAAAGGGCCGGGAATCTGTCCGGAGGGGTCAGGGGGATTCCTGTGTTGCGTTCTGTCGCGGAAGGAAATAAACAAAAGCAAAAGACACACGCATGCACACACACACGCACACACACACAACAGCTCATGTCATATCTAGGTGAAACGGGACACAAATGGAAATTGGGCTTCAAGGCATTCAAGACAGAAAACAGGAGACACTTCTTCACACAGAGAGGCGTCACAATCTGAACAAACTCCCCAGCGATGTGGCTGAAGAGACCATTTGGGAACATTCAAAAACAGACTGGATAGGATCCTTGATCACTTAGTTATTAATGGACACCAAACGAGCACGATGGGGTAAATGGCATCCTCTCGATTGGACACTTTCTTATGTTCTTACGTTCTAAGTAAGCTACGAGCTAAGCTAAGTAAGTCGAACATCAGCCTCAGACTGTAAACAGCTTCTCACAATCATGTACTTCTTTATATATTTATTTGTTTGCTTGTTTGTTAATGCATTGTTTTCTTCTGGGGGTTAATGGCTTCTCCCCGCAGCTAACGAGTTTATCCACTTCACGAGCCGAACGAGGCGGGGACGCCATTAAGACACTGGAATTTTGGAGATAATTAGTTCAGACTTGTCAGTTTTATTTCTGCTACCTTTATGGCTTCGTGACTAGGCCTTGGGGACGCCGCCGTCTGCCTCAACCGAGCCATATGGAGAGCCCTCGTTCCGCGCGCTTTAATTAGGAAGTGCCCCCCCCGTTCGACAGTTTTTTAACCGCGCCGCTCCTCCACTAAGTTGTCCCTGCTTCATTACCAAGCGTTAGTCTTCAATAAACGACCAAATACAGTTTCCAACCAGCCTCTTTGCATATAGATTGGAAGTTATAATGGTGATGTTAAAATATGCACAGAAATGGGTGCAAATATATGCAAGAGGGGAAAAAAAGGAAGTGGACCATTATTAGCTTTTTTAAAGAATGGAAATACATCTTTCCTTATCAGTGGCTGTTAGTATTGTTTGAACAGAGAGAGTGACGGCACATTTCGCTTCTTTAACAGAAAGAACAAAGGAAGGCAAACCAATCACAGACATTGAGTGTTCATTTCACTGAAGAGGAAGTTGGGCCAATTGAGAAGCTGATACCTCTGTGAGATCCCCCGTCCGACACAGACAGCTCCAGGACTGCGACACAAGGTGAAGGCTTTACCGATTATACTTAATTGATGATCTCTGACACTCAGTCCCCATGCAATGCCCGCCCACGCCCCCACACCCTCAAGGGGACCCAGCGACTCACCCACCGCCTGATCAATACAAAGTATAACCATGCATCGAAAGGCGATAGATTATCTACAGCCCTATTCACACAAGGACAGTGTGCCGTATATCGACCAGACTTGTACAGATAAAGTCTTCAGCACCGCGGTAAGCTGCCCGGTCTTTGTGGCCCCGGTGCACAGGCACGTGGAATTAAACTATTATGTCAGAGCTGACGGCAGCGCGGCCTGACACACATTCCCACGGGACGCCGGGACGCTGTTCGAAAGCAATTTGGACTAATCTGTGAATAGAGCGCTCATTTCTGTTCCTTTTGGAAAATGACGGGCAGCTTGAAGACACCGGAACACAATTTACTCATTGCAGGAAGCGGAAAAGTCTCGGAGCAACAAAAAAAGAGAGAAATCCTTGACTCTAATTTAGACAATTCATCATCCTTGCGAAGGCGGCCGCAGAGCAGGGATTCCTTAAACACTGTGTTTACCAGACCCAGTCCATTAACTTGTTGGAGCTGCTATCATTCATTACACGATAAAGAAGAACAAAGGTAATTGAATTATACTGGATGTACACAGCAAAATCAAGCTGGAAGGGAGCAAAGGTTTCCTGCCTCTTATCAGCGCACACCGCCTTTCTCAGCCAAGAGACGGGAGGATGGCCGGGAATGCGTGCTTTCAAAGACTGGCCGATGTTTTTAAAACCTGTCGACTGATAACAGCCCACACGCAGTGCATGTGTCCTCCCGCCATGCCGTGTCACGCGTGTCCTGCTCAGATTGTGATGGACGTGAGAAAGGAAGAGGGGTTTGCTGATGTAATGTCTGAAAGTCCATTTCCTGAATCCAAACAGAATCAGACGCAGCGGTGATCAGATATAATGGGGGGTGGAAAACAACGACAATGAAAAGACACAGACTGAGAAGAACATCATGTTTCAGTATAAAAGTATTTATAATCCAGTAAATACTGTACTCTTGAAAATAAAACATCAATCAATCAATCACTCACTCAATCAGTGAATCAATTAATACATGGAAATAACTAAATAAAAATGATTGAATTCTATTTTAAAGTTAACGGTATTAGGTGGATCAGAAAGCAGAACAAAAAAGGAAATTGCAGACTGGTGAAAGAAAGTGTGTTTGACTTTGTACACAAAAACTCTCTTTCTGTGGAGGTGCTCAATGGGCAGCAATGCTGAATTTGACTGAATTACTGGACGTGCCTTTGCCTTTCATGGTAAGAAATGTAGGAAATCTGTGGCACACCAAACACCACACATATCACGACAACTGAACTAAAACAGCATTTCCAAAAGACAGAAATCTTGAGCTCAGTTGTTTAGATTGCGGTGAAAGATGTCCTTGGGAGAGGATAGGACTTAAAGTAGTTACTGTGCAAAGGAGGTGAGTTTTCATTCAACTAATTCAGCCAAAAGATTAGTATCACATAGTCAAATGGCATCTGTTTCCCATCTCCTGTCCTCTACTAGGAAATAAATACATTAAACAAGTGCGAAGGTATGGTGCTCCTTCATATAGTCAGAGCTATAAAACACAGCCAACTCTCAGAAGAAAGCTTTCAGTGGCAGCAGAGACTCTTCGGTGCTGAAATTGCACTATTGTTCCCTGACTGTCTGGGATCAGTCATTTCCCCAGTGCTGTATAACTATCCCTTCGCTCCTGGAGGACGGTTTATATCGCTCCTCCCGCGGACAAAGGACGCATGGGCACCGATGACCTCATTGCGCCGAGAAAATAACATTGATTAAGATACGTGCCATCCTCCCGTTCTTTTGTCCTGGACAACATATGGCGAACCTTGGAGTCCAAGGACGCGGTAATCTCCGAGATACGGGGAGATTCATCATCGCTGCTGACATCAATCTTCTCTCTCCCCGGAGGAGCAGAAGGGACCTACACCTTGGAATAGCTTCACTTGTCTTTTTTTAGGAGCTGCTGACCAAAGAGAAAGATTTTTTCTCTCTCTCTCCCCTTTTCGATCACCGTCTGGGAGTCAAGACCCAGAAAGAAAAGTCTTCTATTATTCTTGTTCTGACTCAGACGCCAAACTGGATGAGTCTGATTATTATTATGAATTTTATTAATGATTATTCTCAAGGGGAAAACTAAAAAAATAACAGGAAAGAGATAAGAGAGAGAGAGGCTCGGTCCTCTCCTGGTCTATCTGGCTGGTCCAGTTGTCAGAGGCAAACTGTGAAGGTTGACGCCAAGCAATAATGAACCCAGCGAGGCAGTCAGATGGGCGCAACGGCTAATCCCCCTGAAGCTCTGCAGCCTGATTAGGTTTTTTTGGCCTGCTGGTACCAGGAGCACACAGGACGAGAGACGCCGTGCGGCTATGGATGCATCCGACAGATAAACGTCGTCCTCCGGTGAAGGTCAGAGGTCCACGAGGTCAGGGGCAACGATATATATTGCGATACTCCAATTTGGCCACCACATATGAACTGGAAGTTATTCTAGTTGTTCATTTCAGATGCTGAGCTTCTCTCTTCGGAGACGCACAAACACACACACACACACACACACACCACACACACACACCTGCACACCTTCTCTTGCAGTCCATGTCCAAGTGTTATATTTTTAGAAATAGTCTCATGGAAAACATAGATCTACAATGTAACAGCTGTACAGATTGTAATACAGTTTGTAACAAATGACCCGTTATGAAGCATTGGTCTGGAGAACAGTGCAGTCATGGTTCGTGTCTTTCCATCCTCGCCAGTAACTGTTACTCCGAGAGTCGTGCACGTCTTCTATTCTGTTTAATGTTGTAAGATGCTCAACAATGCACCGTTTCCAGCCAAATAAGTTGGCCGCAACTCCGCAACCGAGACAGGTGCCCACCGATTGGATTCCTCTTTCCCTGTTCAGTCTTCTCTCACTCCCTCTGTTTCCCTCCTCAGTCTGTGTCTGTGCCTCCCTCTGCCTCTCTCCCCGTCTCCGGCCATCTGTGTCCTGGCAGCGGCCGACCGCTCAAGGTTAAAGTAAACTACAGCCGGTTCTGTCACATATTCGAGTCCTGCCTCACGGAACACTACATTAGTTTTAAAAGACGAACATGGAAGGATAAACTGAACCAAACCCCGAGCCAGACAGAGTCGAAAACTAAAACACGAAGTATGAAATATTGTAAAGAATGTGCACTATGGTCGGCACGAGTATACATCATATATCTATATGTGTGTGTGTTTCCTGCCCCTGTATCTGGTCTTTCAGGTAGACAGATATCGCTCCCCACACCTACTTATTTTATTTGACAGCTGCTGGGGAATCTTAACATCCTCAAATCCGTCCAGGATGACTCGTCTCTCCGAGCTGTCAGCCCGTCCCACCACGGCGCGATCGCACACAGCCTCCCCGACACCCCGGTGAGGTGTTAATAGATTTAAGGTGTTGTATCTCGCATGGAAGGCGGGGGTGGAAACAGCTGTACGTGTCGGGGGAGCTCGGCAGGCTTCGCAAATTAAAATCTCCGACCTCCGTTGCTTCTTTAATCCCCTGCTCCACGGCGAGGGTGCACAAACCTCGGCTCATGCGTGGCGTTTCGGTGACACTATTCATCCGGGGCAGAGGGCTGAGCTGAGGGCTCAGACGGCCCGGATCTGTGGCTCATTCCACAGCGACGGTTTTATGAGGCTTTACTGCAATGAGCGGAAAAGCATCTCAAAGGCCGTCCGGCTGTCATCGGCACAGCGCCCCCCACCACACCTAATCAGCACTTAATTAATCATCAGGGAGCCAGGCTGGGACTGTGCCAGGCAGGTAGGTGAGGCGGGCGCAGAATTGGTCCCTGAAATCCTTTGAAGGTTTTATAGCACTGGGAGACACACGAGTACGGGCAAATATTTCCTTTTTCTACTGTGTTTTTTTTAAATATTATTATTATGACTATGTTAAAAAACTGTGGACTGTTGATGCATATTTGATCGTTTTATATATATCTGGACACACATTTTATGACGAGGAGGCCTCTGGATCCATCACTCTCATTTGGTTTGCCAGTCATTTGAAATATCTCCCTGTTTTCTTTTGAAATTCCTTCCCCTAAGCTCTCACAGTCACTATGTTTGTTATTTTTACCTGTTTTGTTTTAATTTCAGTCTTTTGGAGGTGATTGTAACAGTCTGTCTTCGGAGTCGTGGGTCGGCGCTTCAAATAGAATGATTCCCCGTTGGCATGCGGAAATGAAATAAAATAAAATAAATAAAAACAGACAGGGCTTTCCACTGCGCAAACAACCTCATTAATTACCCCTGTGTCCTCAGAGGCCCCTCACACACCGGCATGTACAATTTCACAGCGGTCGTCTCCGTTTTCCTTGCCGGCGTATAAAACCAAACCGACACTAGCAGTCCCGAGAGGCCGACACACATCACAGGGACGTCACGAGCTTCTGGAAGTTTGCCCCGATGGATGCAGTAGGTGTTTCCCTCGCAACGTCGCTGGTAAAAGGAAGGTAAAACACATCACAGTAGGGCGCTCTTTAAGGCAAATAGTTTATTTCCTAATATCTTGGCTGGTTTGTTTTATCAGTGCATTATATCACTTCAGTCGGTGGTTCTTCTCAATCGTAAGACGCATAGTTCCAGATCCCAGAACCCGCTGTAACCGTTTTAACAAAACAAGGCATTTCTATCTACTCACAACACAGCTGACCTTGATGAAACCGTGTGTGGGGAGCACATCGTTTCAGATTCACTACCAAACAGGCCGTGAGCCGCGGCTTCAAAGGGGATCTGCAGGCACGTTTGAGACGATGCAAGATTCGGGCAAAGACGGTGCTGACCCAGACGATCCGGGAATGCTGGGGAGGGAGCTGTGAGCCGGACCCCCTCCTCCGTTCCCTCATGTTCCCCCTCTCTGCACTCCCTCTCTGCGCCGACCCTAATCGCTCCATTGCTTTGCGTGCGTAATTAGGTTGTTTGTTCTACATTTCTTTACGAGTCCTGGAGGCTCGACGAGGCGGCGGCAGGCAGCACGCCCCACTGTGTACCATATGGCACGGCCCCGTGTAATAGCAACACGGCTGCGTATACGGTCCTTCGGGGAGAGTCCGACAGCAGTTCCTGATGTGAGGATCTGCTCCCGCTCTCTCCGGCGCTGGCCTGCCGATGTGTCAGCAATCGCTCAGCAGATGGAAGGTCACATCTTCCACAATGCTGACCCTCTGCCCATCCACCTTTATTCAATTGATATTCAATTGTTTGTTCATTCACTTTTCTGTTTGCTGGCTTTAAAGCTGAGACTAGTAAACAATGCGCTGTTTTATTAAGCTGCTCTCTTGATCTCCTCCTGGCACAATCAGGTGAATGTGCCTCAACTGAACCGGAAACCCAGAACAGAGAACAGTGCTTTTCCCAAATGTCAATGTTCTCAAGCAATAAACATTACCAAGTTGCCAATAGTTCATGACTTCACAGATACAGATCGATGGAGCACTTGCCCTCACAATTGGCCATTCGTTCCTCAGTGTGGGAATTGCAAAAACTACAATCTGAAGCAGGAAGTGTGTGTTGCGTTCAACTTGTTCAAACCTCGGTCAGTCACTAGCGTGTGCTCACTGCGATTTGACATAGTAGTGTGGATGCATGAGTTCGAGGAAAGGGTTTGGTATTTTCTTCCACTTTTTGTCTTGTCTGTTTTCGACTGCAAAGCCAGCAGGCGGACATTTTGTGCCAGTTCTCGCTTGGGTAACCTCTAAACCCGGTGAGAAAAAAACCGCAATTTTCACTTACTCCGCGATCCAGAAGTGCCTCTTGCGAATGCCTTTGAAGTGCAAAGCTCAGATGTATTGTTTTTGTGTCGCTCTATTTTCAAGTATAAATAGATTTCACACAATAAAATGCGGTCTAATTAATATTTTGGCGATGGATTCGCACCTATAGTTGTTCAAAGTGCATATGAAAGGTGTGAGGATATGAATAATGCAGGACACTGTTTGAATGCACAGCCCTCTCAGTTTAGGAGAAGGTATATAAATAAGGGGGCGATATTTTTAAATAGGCATTATTTCCCTGCGTCAAAATCATCAAATGATAATTTAAAATAGAAGAAACCTTTTCATTAAAAATCTGTGTGATATTTGAACAGAGTTCAGAGTCATCGCATTGATAACTAAAAATGCATTGTATGATTTCAAATAATTCCATATTTAAATCAATCGTTTATATATAAATAACAGTGTGACGTAATGTGGAGATAATTCACAGCTGACATTCCATGGGTGGAGGAATTATGAATAATGTTTGTTTTATATCAGAGGCTGTGCAGATTAACCAGTTAATTTACAAATGTAGAACTTGATAAAAAAAAAAGTTGTAGTGGTAGTAATTCTTCTGTCCTAATTCTGGTTTCCCGTCCACTGAGCAAAACCAAAATGAGTTCAGAAAAAAGACAGCTGGGCTCTTACACTCGGACCTACTAATATAAAACCTTTTCCAAGTCACATTGTTTGAGAAGCATCCTGATGTTTTCTGTTGTTGTTTGTGTTTTGAACGTAACATATTGCTGACAAGTACTCTTTCAGTTTAGATACATGTCAGAAATAGCTACATCTGCAAGAAGATGCATAAACACATACATTGTTCCTGTAAGGTACCAGTACAGGAAGCTTGTTAAGTTCAGGACTTGGCGGTGACATTAGCAGGGTGTGCGGCAGGGTGTCTGTGCTCTGACAGGACGGGTGGAGCACAGCTTTATTATCTCCGTATGTATGAAAGGTTGGACCAATAGCCAGCACTGCAGGACACGGGAGCTTCTCGTCTGGGAATCCAGAAGCTTCACTGAGTGCTGGAGGGGGCGGAGGACTTCTTAAACTATTGTCCATCAAACCCCAGGAGTGATCTCTCCACACGAAGAAGGTCTAGAGCTGCGTTTCCCCCTCAAGCAGAGAAACCCAAGCCGCCCAGACAGACAGATGAAGACTTCAGACCCCCTCTCACCTGGGAGAGGCAAGGAGAAACTCTCGAAGCTGACGGATGGCTTTTTAAATTGCCAATCGAGGTTGTTTCGTATCCAGCTGTGACTCAGTTATCGTCTTCCCTGGCAAACGCTTTACCATATTGCAGCGCGAGAGTCTTGCCATCTTGCTGCGTAAATGCTTTACCACGTAGTCCTGTAAAGAGGGATGTGGTTGAACAGTGTGTGATGGAAAAACTTAGTTTCCATATTTGAGGGAAAAGGTCCAGCTTTCACAATGCAGACAAACACACACCCACAAGCTAATTCGATTTGTATTTTATTTGTCTTCTTTTTAGTAAGCAGAAGTTGCAGAACTTGGCTTATTAATGATTAAAATTGCACAAGAGCAATGCGACACTGTTGTAACTCTATATGCCCAGGTGGGGAGATGTATGTGTATGTGTATGTGTCAGATGTGAGGATACCTTTACTGTCCAGGTACTACAGACGTGTTCAGCTCGTGTGCAGCGAATTTGATGAGAAACGACACACATACTACATCAGGCATCGTTAGCCAACTGCAGAGGAAGACCAAATAAATACATGTTAAAAAGAAAACAGCAGTAGTTTGTAGACTTCGCTCTCTCAGTGGCCTGCCGCGTTGTTCTCCTCCTCTTTGGCCTTCACCTCAATTAAATGCCAGAGCACTTGTGCAGATGATATTATCTTATATATATTATTATCTGTAGAGATTCCCCATCTAAAGACAACCAGCCCGAAATGACTTCCTCATCGTTTGTTATCTCCCTCAAAGCCAGTCGAGTGACTCACTCTAAAACATTCAAAAGCAGTTTATTTAAAGCAATACCGTTTCAGCACGTACAGTATATATTCTTGTTTCCCAAATTGTTTCCCAAATTGTGTCTTAAGCCACATCGCTGGGAAGTTTGTTCAGATTGTGACGCCTCTCTGTGTGAAGAAGTGTCTCCTGTTTTCTGTCTTGAATGCCTTGAAGCCCAATTTCCATTTGTGTCCCCGGGTGCGTGTGTCCCTGCTGATCTGGAAAAGCTCCTCTGGTTTGATGTGGTCGATGCCCTTCATGATTTTGAAGACTTGGATCAAGTCCCCACGTAGTCTCCTCTGTTCCAGGGTGAAAAGGTTCAGTTCCTCAGTCTCTCAGTAGGACATTCCCTTCAGACCTGGAATAAGTCTGGTTGCTCTCCTCTGAACTGCCTCTAGAGCAGCGATATCTTTCTTGAAGTGTGGAGCCCAGAACTGCACACAGTATCCAGATGAGCTCTAACTAGTGCATTGTACAGTCTGAACATCACTGCCCTTGTTTTGGAATATACCCTAGCATTGTGTTTGCCTTTTTTATTGCTTTTATTACTTCAATTAACTAATTAGTTGATAAAACCGCTTTGCACTGCACAAAGACCGGAGAGGAAGAACTCAGATCCAAAGTGAAATAGCGTGATAAAATAGAAATCAAAGTGAAAAAGGTGCACTAAGTAGACCTCTACATGGTGTAGGTTTGCATTCGCTCCAGGACAAAGGTAGAGGATAATTTGCTTCATTAGAAGTATGATAAATCACCAAGCAGGGACTTGGCTAGTCACACTTTACTTATTTAAGACTTATTGCTACGGCAGTCAAGACTAATTCAATTCTTCCTCTTGAATCCAATATCAACGGACCCACTTTAAAAATATTTATTTTAAGAAGCAAAAAGTTTAAAAATAAAAATGCAGCAGATGTTAGTTATTATTAATGACATATCTATATAAAATACCTTTTCCAAATACATTATCCTCAGCTAAAGCGCCGGTGGCATGCAATGTGCCGGGCCAGGGATTTCAGACTTGACATATCTGATTAAAATTCATATAAGCCGGCTTTAGATGTCCTGTCTTTGAGGTAACGAGGAGAATGAATGCTTAAACCTATTTGGATAAGGATATTATTTTAGATGTCAAAAACAGTACTTCTGCTTTTCAACAGTTAACTTAAAATCTAATCGTAATTGGAAGAGGGCTGTTTGACTTTCTGAAGCTGTTTATATTTTCACAGAAAGCTGGCAACGAGACTTTTCAATAATGCATGCAAATTACAAGTGGAAAAAACACACAAAGACTTGAGCAGAAAGGAGCAAATGCTGATTTTCCATTTCTCCATTCTTAAAGCACTCATTGTTATGGGGTATATTTGGGGATTTCTCATCTGTTAGCTAATGTATTTAACATCCATTTTCACATGTTCATGACAAACTGTTTATAGTTCCTATTTTCCTCTCGACAGCAGTCCTATGTGAAAAGGGTTTTGCATCGGTTCCGCCTGTGTGCCCCTCCACATTTCTGTTATTACAAAAGTGATATTTCTCTATTAAGTGGGAGGAAAACAGTACGGGGGTCTTTTCCGTGAATGAAGACAGCACACTGATTGATTGAGACGCTCCACACACAGCAGTCCTGTACTGTCTGTCACCACAAGGCAAAACACTGAGAAAGAAGGCAACAGATGGCGAAGCATTATAACAAAGATGCGCTCAATATTATTTCAGTCGTCCTTTACCCCTCCTCCCTTGCTTCAGATGATAGAAGTCCTCTGCCTGGTGGAGTCTTTCATGTGCGTCGCACGGAGAGTCTGCAGTCGCGCTGGCACAGAGAATGTGCGCAAAAATGCGAACTGTGATGAAGTACCGAAGGCCCAGCATGTGCACAACATAACTCGTCAGCCCTGACGTTCATACCCCATTATTCAGAGCAGCATTCCCAACGCTGAGGACACCCTTCGGAAATTATCTTCTGCGTCCCACGGAAGGAAGAGTTGGCCCAGACTGTGCAAATTAAAATATCGCATCCATCAAACTGCATTCGTACAGAACGCAAACCCTGTTGAAATGAAGTGGTACATTAATAGAATGACTTTAATGCTGTGGTATTTTGGAGGAACGCTTCCACATGACACATATTCTTGCAGATGGACCAAACCCATCGCCGGCCAATCATAAGCAGCTCTCCTGGACAAAGTCAAGGTTGCAGGAGACGGAGACAACGAACGGGTGTGTAACTAACTTTATGGTCTCCAGCCATTGTTTCCTGGCCGTTGATTTGATGGTCATAATTGAAGAGGTACGGCTGATCTTAATTGAATTGGAAATCTTTGTAGGTCAACCAGTAGAAGTCACACAGATCCGAGTGTTCAATTTATGAATACAAAACGGATAAACCAGATGTGATTACCCACCTATTAGATATATATTTGCCCTCCTTTGATGGAGGAATGATTCTGATTGGATTAAACCTTGATATATGACAAGGTAACTGAAATAATAAGAAGATGGTTGGTCCTGGTCGTAATAACTGGCTTTGGTCCTCTGGTACGCTGAAATGCAGAGCTGTGAAATCAGGCCGGGATTTTCAACAGGCAGGAAATATAACCCAATTAAGTTCGCCAGAGGGCAGAGCTCGAGCTAAGTGCCAGTAACATGATCGAGTAGTTTCCATTCGAGAAAGGTTAGGGTGTATTCTTCTGTACATGAAAACATTGCACACTCCTCCCTGGATGGGTGAACACCACGGCGCTGTTTATCCCTTTATTCCTCTCCAGTTTCAATCAGTTATGTGCCTCCTCTTTCATGTCCAATTAGCATGGGCAATAATGCCAAATAGCAATGAATGGCTGAACGAATGAGGGGATGGATAAATGAAGCAGATAATAAAGGCGGAGGCTGAGATGCATTATAACGATATACACAAATCAACCACAGTGCACTGACAGAGCACACCATTAACTGCCACACGTTGGATTGACTGAAGAGATTAATTGAGGCTTCCTGAAACCTTACATGACCAGAGATAATTTTCGAACAAGTCCAGTAGCTACGCTCTTGTTTGTGCATCTTCCAGAAGACAGGGGAAGCATTTTTCCTCAGGTTTGGACACTCTGAGCTGGTTAGCACAAGTGGTTTTCTATCTGCAGTGTCAACAACGATCACTCAATGATTTAGATATAGATGTAGATATATAACAAAGATTTTAGACCAGATCAAACAACGATCCAGGCAGATAAATGCGTCCCGGTCTTGCTGAAACAGAACATGTTCATTCTAACCTTGAAATCCTTTCTTAGGGTCTTCATAATCCCATATTTCTCTGTCTCAGGCTATCTATTATTAGTGTGTTTCAAACAGCATAAGCCAACATTCACTTACAAGCCTTTTCTCCTCTGTCTTTCATGGCTGGCTACAGAAACTGCTCTTTAAATCCTGCTGTTGTCTCCCTCCACATCACCATTCTCCCTCCAGACCACGAAAAGATCTTGGATGGAAAACAAAAGCTTGTGGCTCTTGCAGGTAGCCTTTTTTCTGTATCATTTCTTCTTCCTGGCTAAGCCGAGGAAAGACTGCTATCTTTCAGACCCACTGTTTAACCCCTTCTCTTTCATTGTCTTCTTACTGTCTGTGTTTGACACCCCAACACGGTATTATTCAGCTACTTGCTGCACAATATTTGAAACCCTTACATCTGCTTGAATAGTAGATTTGAAAACATCTGGCATAACATGTTTATTTAAAAAATGAGAGAAGAAATCACTGCCTGGTTTACAGGATATGTCATGTATATAGATTGTGATTTCTTTATAATCCCTACTCTGCTTTATTGTGCAAGAATGCTTTACCTCAGCAGCAGACAGGTCCCAGTCTTTCTCACAGACTAAGAACCCTCTGTCCTGTCCTGGCCAATGTCAAGGACCGGTACGCAGGGTACTTACCATCACGGCACAGTGTCGAGTCAGCAGGGGGGACACAGTACCAGAGCCACCTGCATACTGAACACACAGACACCCACCGGATAGATTCAGATTCACCAGCTGGAAACGGTTTGATCCAATCTGCTTAAGGGCACGACTCTCTGCCGTGAAAGCCCTGCACAAGGTCAAAGCCTCACAATGGCCCTGCATCCACTTGTGGGTTTAAAAAAATACATAATTTATTTTGAGGTTGTTTAGTTCACTCAGATGGTCAGATATTAAGGGAGCGCTGTCTCCTCATTCTTTCCAATTAACAGCCACTTTCTTGTGTCCCTGCCATTGTCGAGTGATAAGGTCTTAAGTGGAAACCTAGTGAGCTTGACAGACGTAGGAAGGACTTAGGGACTCGTGAGATTGAAAGGAAGCTTCCCGAAACGACACAAGAGCCCAGCGCCACGATCCAGAAATGCAAGCTGCGCTCAGACGATCTCAAGTGGAACAAGACCTCACACATCACCCAGGCAGACACCACAGCGGCAACAACAATGAAGCTACCCGTGATGTTTACTGTGTGTCGAATGGATCATTGTTCAAAGCAGGAAACAATACAATGCTTTATTTGCATTTTACTAATTTATTTATGTATTACAGTTTGTGTCTGGTGGATTGTTACCTTTGCTTAAACAGGGACGAGGGTCTTCAGCACAAAATCAATGTTGCTTTCATGTCACTGGTACCTGATCCTTCAAAAAGATCTGCAGCTTTCATTGCCCGAAACAGCCTTGACGCCAAAAACCCTGAAGGCAACAGCCCCTCCACTGGGCCCGATTCCTCTGGTCTTCTCCAGCAATGCCACCCAACATGAGCTCCCTGCCTCCGCCGCCCCAAGTCGTGATCTGCCCGCACCAAGGACGGACGGCTGCCACCCTGAAGTCCCTCCCGGTCGGAGAAACAGTTGCGAGAATTCGTAAAACAAGGATGTCTGTTAATTAGAGCAATTTATCTAATGAGGGAGTCTTCTGTGCCTTTTTGCATGCAACCTCATTACGGGCTGTTTACACAGCTCAGATCTGTGCATGTCTGCGTTTGGCCACAGAGAGGAGAAGAAAACAAGCACTGAGCAGGGGAAAGGAAGTTAATTACAGCCGTACCGGGATGTAAATGGGCTGTATCTCTTTGTCATTCTGTGTAGACGGAGGAATTCATCACCGCAAATGAGCCACAGGCACTGAGGGTCCAGGAAAGGGCAGAACTGAGTGAGTTCCTACAGGGATGTTCCCCCCCACCTGTTGATTCACACTGTCGACCACAAGACCGATCTGGCCCAGTTGGGTTGACCGGGTACGATCACTTTGAGAATTCAAGGAATGGGGTTGACTAACGTCTGGAATCAAAGTTGGCAGAGCGAACGGTGACTTTGTTGACTTGCCCAGAAGTGGGAGACTTCGATGGTTTACCCATCGAAGTTTCCCACTTCTGGGCAAGTCAACAAAGTCGCCGTTCACTCTGCCAACTTGATCCTCTGATCAAAGCTTGTGGCATCAAACCCCATCACGTCTGTATGCCCGGGCATGGACACGATACGGTCTTCACTCACCAGAATAAACCAGACATCGAAAGGCAAACACATCTGTCCAATATATCCCACCTTCTATGTGCCCAGCCTACATTTGTACTGAGTGGCACTCGTGCTGGGAAAAACCACCCTGGTCTTTAAGCCTCATGAGTTATCCGTTACACTTCCAGAACAATAAAGAAAAAATGAATAGTTGGGCCGATAACAAGGGAAAGGGATCAGACTCTTTAAACGTGTTTAACGTCAGTCATATCGCTGAAGAACCGTCTGCTTTAACACGTCTTTTTCTGCCTCAACATCTGTGTGCTTACATTCATGTTGCCACTGGAATGATGCTTTGATATACAACCTACAGACACACAGACACCCCCCCCCCCCCCCAGCAAACACATCCATATGTAAAGAAACGTTTCCTTTTTGTGGAAAAGAGTTTACAGCTGCAGGTTCAAGGTTTACAGCGCCACTTCTAATCATAGAAATACTCATTCACAGAGTAAACACTCAAATTTCCAACTCACTTCCTGAGCAATGGCTGGTTGGGAAACCGCACTAGTGTGTTAGAGGCTAATGGTAATTTCATCATAATAGAGAAAATGGACGACAAAACCACAGAGTTATACAAGTGAATTACATATAAACACGACAGTCTTGGAGTTAGACTGAATTCAATATTTTATAGAAAATGTCCAAAATGGTAGATCACGCTAGGATTGTTCACGGAGGAAAATCCCGCAACACAATCACTGTGAGGCAAGGAGGGATATAACGTCACACTTGTTGAGAATAAAATCAAAACAAGCATAAAAAACAAAACTAAAAGCAAAACATGCATTTCTTGAATTTAAATATACATACAAAACCTGTGAGACTTTGAGGAAGATACACAGTCGCAGTCATCTGTAATTTTGCATTTATTTCTGGTCACCCCCGCACATGCACGGACAAAGAGGCCTTGGAGACGGTTCAAAGAAGGTAAGAAAACAGATCGTATTCCCCCGGGAGAAAGATAAAGAATGCTGTGGACAGAATCGAACACAAACGAAATCTGTTTAAGTTTGGCAGGTGATGGCTGTGCCGGGACTTGATTTAGGTCTGCAAATCACCGGGAGGAATAAAAACACTTTACTCTCCCCTTTACTTTAATCTTCTTTTATCCAGCGCAATGAGAGGGCATCGATTCAAATGTAGTAAAAATAGCTCCATAACTAGAACAAGGAAGCACATTACTGTGAGGGCGGTTTGTGCTCAGAGTAGTCTATCAATTTATGGCGTTGAACCCGGAGACCAGGCATCCTGAGAGGACCGGCTGCGTTCGGATCGCTCCAGTCACCAGGGTTTTATTGTCATATCTCTTAGGGTTTTAAACAGCTGTATCTCAACATTAAATGGTTATTGTGTGTTTTATGTTTTGACTACCGGTCTCAGAGAAACCTGTCACACAGTAGTGGTGGGCCAGTGTTGGAGAGAAACGTCTAGGTTCCTGGAAATTGAATAAATACAATGTTCTGCCTCGGGTATAATATATTACCCCTTCATGAGAGATCTCTCCAAAAGGGGTATACCTTTATTTAGGTTTAAAATTGAGCTGCTACCCTGTGAACTACAGAGCAGGATGCCTGCAGCATAGGAAGAGGACAGACGCACGGGAACAGGTGGACAATAAATATAATGTGAGTCGAGACTTACTGGTCAACCCAAACTCTTGTTAATGCGCAATAAGATAAGCCACTTCTTTTATTCCTTAAAACATGCAAATCGATCTCTTAGTACAGATGCACGCTGTTATATCAATTACACAGGAATAAATCAATCAAAAAGGAAAGGTGGCATTCACAAATTCAGCCTCACAATGGGACCATCTCCACTTGTTCAGTATTTGTCTGTGGGTCCTTTTAAAGGGTAATTTACTTCTGCACCCCAATTATGTCCTCCACAAAAGTGGATGACACAGTGTACGAGGTGAATACATGCAAATCGCGTTTGTTTATGTATTTTAAACAATTTCTATGACAACTGCTCTATTGGGAAGCAGGAAGTGGAAGCGAACAATGGAGTCGGATGGTGACCTGGTTGTTGGCACCGAAACAAAGCCCTGTTCTTGTTTAGCCAGCTGAGATACATTTCATTGCTCAGTGCTTTTGCCGCTGAGCTAAAACCCACTCATGTTAATAACCGAACGATGCCTAATAGATATTATGAGGAACAGATTTGAGACTAGTCACTCATGAAAATAATGTGAAAGCTCCTTCAGCTGTTTCCAATAGAGGAGTAAACTCAGACTCTCTCTTCCTACCCGCCTCCTTCGCTCCGTGCCGTCCTCTGATTTGCTTGTTTACAGATAAATTCTCGGATTTAAAGCGCTGAAGGAAATGAATACACCTTTCTATCAGAAACATCTGTGTTCTTCGGCGATGAATGATCACTCAGTGAAGACTGGGGCTAATTTCAGGTGCGCTTTCTCTCGGGGGCAATTTTACTGTGAGATCACACTGCAGTGTTGGAGTCCTGGCCAGAGAGAGCGATCCTGGGATAAACATAACGCCTTCCAACCTTAGTAAGCTAGATAAATAGCCCTTAAAGCAAGAGGGGTACCCGAGAATGATGGATGTACCTGAAAGTGGGAATTCTGTCCGTATACAAATACACAACATAACACCCAACCTCATGGTGAAGGTCTATGCTTTGAGGACCATCACGAGCACAAGGACGGTCATTAAGGTGAGGATTTGGACAACAGTTCCCTGCCAACATCAGTGGATTACTACTACATCTACTGAGCCGCAATCCTGCAGGTCTTCCAGGTCTCTCTAAATCATTGGATACCTTGAACACATGGACATTGTGCCTAATTAAGACCCACAATTGGTTCAATTAAGCAGTTAACAATCTGGACAGAACAAAATCCTGTAGACCCTGAGTCTCTCCAGGACCAGGGTTAGCCACCCCTGCCATATAGCATTGAAATGCCTCATCCCCACGCCTGAGAGATACCCCACAGGAGAGCGCTGAGATTAACTGGAATGGAAAATGTTGTCCCAAAGTGTCTGAGTACAAAATAGCAATTGATTTCCATTTAAATTATTATATAAACACACACACAACACATTATACTGTACATGTGTTTCATTTATTTAATTCATATAAAAAGAATGAAGTGTCTTTCTTCTAGTCTGGGCCAACAAGGCGAGCCTTTTCAGATACTAGTCAGAAGTGAACCATGGGTTGCAATCAACGTGTGACACTCTGAAACCGATCCCTCCAACCAAAGCACGGACCAAAAAGTG
>NC_089855.1:9857218-9872218 GCF_036373705.1 Amia ocellicauda
CCACACAGCCACACACACAGCCTCAAAACACACAGCCACACACACACACACACACACACACACACAGCCACACACACAGCCTCAAAACACACAGCCACACACACAGCCTCAAAACACACACAGAGCTTCAACACACACACACAGCCTCAAAACACACAGCCACACACACAGCCTCAAAACACACAGCCACACACACACACACACACACACAGCCACACACACACAGCCTCAAAACACACAGAGCTTCAACACACATACACACACACAGCCTCAAAACACACAGAGTTTCCACACACACACACACACAGCCTCAAAACACACAGCCACACACACAGCCTCAAAACACACAGCCCCACACACACACACACACACACACACACACACACACACACACACAGCCACACACACACAGCCTCAAAACACACAGAGCTTCAACACACACACACACACACACACACACACACACACACAGCCTCAAAACACACAGAGCTTCAACACACACACACAAACACAGCCATGCACGCAGCCCCCCACACAGCCACACACACACACACACACACACAGCCACACACACACAGCCTCAAAACACACACAGAGCTTCAACACACACACACAGCCTCAAAACACACACAGCCTCAAAACACACAGAGTTTCCACACACACACACACACAGCCTCAAAACACACAGCCACACACACACACACACACACACACACACACACAGCCACACACACACAGCCTCAAAACACACAGAGCTTCAACACACACACACAGCCACACACAGCCACACACACACACAGCCACACACACACACACACACAGCCTCAAAACACACACAGCCTCAAAACACACAGAGCTTCAACACACACACAGCCTCAAAACACACAGCCGCACACACACACACACACACAGCCTCAAAACACACAGCCACACACACACAGCCACACACACACAGCCTCAAAACACACACACACACACACACACAGCCTCAAAACACACAGCCACACACACACACACACACACACAGCCACACACACACACAGCCTCAAAACACACAGAGCTTCAACACACACACACATACACACACACACAGCTTCAAAACACACACACACACACACAGCCTCAAAACACACACAGCCTCAAAACACACAGAGTTTCCACACACACACACACACAGCCTCAAAACACACAGCCACACACACAGCCTCAAAACACACAGCCACACACACACACACACACACACACACACACACACACAGCCACACACACACAGCCTCAAAACACACAGAGCTTCAACACACACACACACACACACAGCCACACACACACACAGCCACACACACACAGCCTCAAAACACACACAGCCTCAAAACACACAGAGCTTCAACACACACACACAAACACAGCCATGCACGCAGCCCCCCACACAGCCACACACACAGCCTCAAAACACACACAGCCTCAAAACACACAGAGCTTCAACACACACACACAGCCTCAAAACACACACAGCCTCAAAACACACAGAGCTTCAACACACACACAGCCTCAAAACACACAGCCGCACACACACACACACACACAGCCTCAAAACACACAGCCACACACACACAGCCACACACACACAGCCTCAAAACACACACACACACACACACAGCCTCAAAACACACAGCCACACACACACACACACACACACACACACACAGCCTCAAAACACACAGAGCTTCAACACACACACACATACACACACACACAGCTTCAAAACACACACACACACACACACACAGCCTCAAAACACACAGCCACACACACACAGCCTCAAAACACACACAGAGCTTCAACACACACACACACAGCCTCAAAACACACAGCCACACACACACACACACACAGCCTCAAAACACACAGCCACACACACACACACAGCCTCAACACACACACACACACACACACAGCTTCAAAACACACACACACACACAGCCTCAAAACACACAGCCACACACACACAGCCACACACACACAGCCTCAAAACACACAGAGCTTCAACACACACACACACACACACACACACACACAGCCACACACACACAGCCTCAAAACACACAGAGCTTCAACACACACACACACACACACACAGCCTCAAAACACACAGAGCTTCAACACACACACACGCACGTAAGACGAAATTCTCCTTTTCGGACGAGGAGAGGGAGGAGAGGGAGGAGGGGGAGCATTAGAGGGGCGTCGGGGCACGGCTCTGTCAAAGGCTATTTATCTCGCAGCAGCCGTGCGGAGTCGCCTGCTCTCACTGCGCTCCCGGGTAACAATAGCACAGATCAGCAGCTTTGCAAGCGCGGCGCTGAATGGAAAGATTGCGGAAGACCCAGAGCCGGGCTCCAGCGAGCAGGTCCCGTGATCCGCCCCCTCCCCGGCACTGCGCGATCAATGTGTGCGGGATCCTCCCGGCGCTGCACCGTATAATCATTTACAAATACGCAGCACTAGTGGCACATATTCTGCGTAACGAACCGTCCACTTGACCCTTTCCTGCGTAACCAGCTCTAAGTACACACACACACGCACACACACACACACACACACACACACACACAGACACACACACACACACACACACACACACACAGACACACACAGACACACACACACACACACACACACACACAGACACACACACACACACACACACACACACACACAGACTCGTCTAATCGGCTGATTTACCGAAACTGGTGTTATGCAGCTCCAGTTGAATTACGCTGCTCTCCTAACACAAATGCACACATATACATTACAGGACAGCTTTTCTCACCCTTTTCAAGCGGGTGGGATTTTGAGCACGCTTTTAGCTTCCACGTTATGAACATAATACCCGACCGCGATTATTTCGGAGGCCCTGTTAAAGTCATCACATTGTGTTTATATCATAAAAGATGTCCGTCTATAATTTAAAGTGAGGTGTAAGCTTTCACACGTGCTATTAGTGACCTGATTTGGATACAGGAGCTCTCCCGTCTCATATACCTTCCCAAGCGCGGTCAGACAATATGCATGTGAAGAACATCTATTCATCCTATTTGAATGTAGATCTGGCATTTGCGATGGTGTCGGTGCTCGTAAACTATGGAAAGTGTTTATTCTCATCCAGTTAACACGGACAGTCAATGCAATCGTAACCTTCAATAAAACTCACACTCGTCAGTGGATCCGGTAGCCACACGTTAGTAACTTACATACCGATATAAGCATGTCAAACAAGTCATTAACGGTTAGACACCTGTCTTTGCCCCATTCTTTTAAGAGTTTCCTATAGTAGAGATTCATTTCTGCGAATTACTCAAAAACTGTTGTATGGGTTTTAGAAAACGTAAGTGAAACAATGTAACTTTATAGAAGTAATTGAACTGTAAATGAGACAAAGTAACGTCTCCGAGATAAAAGGTTAGTTACACTTAGCAGGCGTTGTAGCCGTGTTTCTTAGTATTTACACAGGACGCCAAAGGGAAGTATCATAAATAAACTATCTAATAAATACATCAATAACCTGACTCAGAATTAGAGAAAGCACCTCGGATTTCAGATTGATGTCCTACAACTAAGACAAAAACCTGCACTGCTTGCCAGGCTCTTGCCAGGCGAGGCTGTGTGTGGCATTGTTATACTGTTGTGTTTATGATGTGGAGTTTGTACGAGGCAGGCGGAGATGTGGATAAACAGGAAACCCCCTCCACTCGTGTGAGAGCAGCGCGGTGCTCCGGGGGGACCGCGATCAAAGCCCGTCCGCCTCCCCTGATTGATGCCCGGCGCACACACTCTCTCTGCGGGGAAACGCGGATCCAACGTGTGCCCATCTGGATCTCATAGGCTGTGCTCGGGGAGTGGTTTCTCAGAGCGCTATTAACACTAACCACCGAAGACCTTATATCACCCCGGCGGAGAGGGTGCGCCGCACTAATGCAGATCCGTGAAAGCAGTCAAGCGCGACGTCAGCGCTGGCGACGTCTCCTTAATTGTCATTTACACGTTAGAAGAAATTATGGTAAATTAATCTAATTTAGAGTCCCCAACCCCACCACAGAAATATAAATGAGCACATGTCTAGCAACAATAAAATGATGCACACAGTACCAGTCTGTCCGCAGTCATCACACTACACTGAAAGTGTGCGCAGGAAGTCCACACATTTGGCGGAATCCCCACTCAAAATGTCCCTTTTCTGGAGACGTGATTGCATCGCCCTGTCCCGTGGTTATAATCCTGTGACAAATGGCAGAGTGATTGAAAGGGTGTCGCCAGAGCCTGTCTCGGGAGTTTCAATGCCCGAAGGTGCTTTCCACATTTATATGCAGCGAGTGCATCCAACTCATTAGCGGAGCTAAAGGAAGCAAGAATTAACCTCTTTCACAGCCCTCGAGTTTCACTAATCGTCAACTGTCTTAGTTATGCAAAACGTACTTGTAATCGAAAATATGTATACCACTAATTTGTTTCAATTCTTCAGGTTTTCTATTATTAAATATGTACAAATTTTGTATAAACTACACAAAACTTCCATCAACTAGTTGTTACAGCTAGCAAGGAAGTCTTGGATGTCTCTGTAGGGAAAAAACAATTTTAAAGTGTATTTTGTTTTGCAACCCCCCATTAATTTTCTGTATTCAGTCCAACCTGACAGGCTCATGCGACCCTGCGCTCGCCCCACCTAATCCAGTCTAATCCGCAAATTAACCCCATAGATTAGACCTACCTATCAATCTTTCACTCTATGGTGCCTCGCCTCAATTCCCCAAAAGGAACGTATTTAATACTTTACTAATTGCACTAGGTAACCCACATATGGGGAACCTAGTTGTTTTTTGTTAGTTGTTATCACTCTGGCGGGGGGTTGTTGGTTTCAGATACAACTGAGCTCTTAACAGAACTAATGATTGCCTTATTTCAACCTTGTCAGTTGTTTGCAGTTCTTGAATAGGCGGAGATCTCTCTAGTAAGAAGCTGACAACCTGGCAGAAAAAAAAAAAACAGCAGACAGAGGTCATCCGTGACCAGACTTGGGATCCACTGCCCCAAAGCAACAAATAATGCTATTTTAATTAACATCGTAACCAAATCCCTTCTGTAGTACAATCTGAACATATGGTGGTCCCCCTTCGCAGCAATGAACAGGCTTCGTCTCACCCGGCAGTATTGTTATTCTGAATGCATAAAACTCTTAAAGGTATTAATAAACACACACAGCTAGAAATATACTCAGTACAGGCAAAGTTATCAGTGAAATAATTAACAGTGGAAAGCTATCAGCTTTTTATGACTACACGGAGGAGGGAAATCAGGACCTTGATAACATTATGTTGACAAAACCAGGTAAAAACACAAGCAAACAAAAACACACCACTGTTGTAAATAACCATGACTTGCTTTAGACAACAACAAACAATGGTAAATCAGCAAAAGTGCCGTCCTATTTACAAAGAGGTAGTGTACATTGGTAATTGCCCATAGTAGTGTTTCACTGGGAAACTCCACCTTCATACTGCAAGGTGGATCCATCACGCTTGACGGACCTTACATGTGAAAACTAATTTTACCCTGCGGTTTATATTTCCTCAGTTTTTTTTTTTATATATTTTTTGTTACTGCACAGGCGATGCTTTTGCGTCAGCCCATCTTGTTAAGATTTATACACGTTCAACCCGTCAGTGCTTTTAACCACGTTGGTGCTGGCGTGTTGAAATCCGCAGTGCAAAGCTGCAGGCGCGGCGTGACAGTATGGGCTACACCACTGCTGCTGGTTTTGTTGGCCTTCTTTCATTTTAAACGCCACCACCACCGTTTCATTTTCTTTCTTTTTTCTTAATTGGACGTAAAAACAGAAAGCCTATCCAGAACAGCTGTGGGGTGTTCCGTTTCCATTGCACGGGTGATCTCAGTTTGGGTTTGTTTACAGCCCATGGAAAGTGAAAGCAGACTGCAGGGGCTCCCGGCGAGGCTGCAGGTCCTGCCGGGTGTCTTTTCTCCGAGTCAGCGGCACAGCGGCCCGGGGGTCGTACAGGGAAACCGTGCTCCTGTCCCCCTAGGCGAAGTGGCTCTAGACTCGGTCGTCTGTGCTCGGTTGTCAGTAATGCAGTGTGTTCCCCGGGCCTCTGTAACACGGTCTCTGTCGTGCTCTGTGTAACATGCATTCAGAGGCATGGGGGCTACAGCGCCTCGGTTCATGTTACTGCTGCTTATATAACCTCCACTAGCTCGCAACAGTCATTCTACCCCCTCGTCTGGGTGGAAATTGTGGCAGGCTAACTACCTCCAATACATCACATCTAGACATCATCTGATGCGAAAGAGCGCAATAACTTTCACTACAGACTCTTCTTTAACCATCGGGAGATTCCGTGAATACAAATTGAGCCCTTTGTTGTTTAAGGAAAACTCGGTTCCCCGTTTCGCGACCTCAGAGCTCGAGTTCCGCATCACAGTTTCCTGCCTCCCCCGATATCGTGCCCCTCGCCGGGTTATCTTGCGCCGAGCACGCCGCGCTGTTGAACCGGCCCAAGAGCACAAATACCATGAGCCGCGCACTGTTGATTGCAAAACACACACAGCCCCGCTGACCCACGCAGGCTGAGGCACACGTTGACAAAAACAAGCTACACAGCAGCGGAATGAAAACGATGCACACTGAAAAGAGTGATTTCAAGCTATAGGAAAGATCTTTGTGTCTGTGACATTTCTGGATGTTTTAATACTCTATTTAAAATGCAATTTCTTATGAGGTTGAGACAGTCTCGCAGCTACTTTAGATGTGTTTGTTTGGCATGATGCATAAGCTTTGTTTGTCAGAACAGACCAGGAAAAAAAAAGTGTGCTGCATGCAGGCTACGTCACCCAGCTCGCTGCTTTAATCCCAGACGAATGGGTTATTGCTCGCTCGCTGCTCGGCTCCTCTCCGCTCCTCCGCGGGCCCTCTGCTGTCACTGATAGCACTTGCGTGCAGAAAGCCTGTAAAGGAAATTCTGACTGTTGCATATCGTGTGGGAGCAAATGTGAGCAGCCACGGCTCTCCGTTTGTCAGTCAGTTTTGCAAGACCTGTTTTCTGTTTTACATGAATCACAAACCGTTTGCTTTACCCTGCGAAAATCAATTAACGCCATTAATGTAGCCGCAGTGGGGCTACAAGACCAAGATCTCTATCCAAAACATATGATTTCTGTCTTTAGCCCTTTGACTTTCTCGCTCCTGCAATGTCGTGCTTCTGTGGTGCTCCTGGACAGTAGGCCTACAGATCTATAGACATGCGGTTTAAATGTATAGATTTTAACCGCCTCATGCTCATTTTCCAATTGAACAGATTGTACAGAAACACTTATACAGCTCACAGAACACCCGTGTTGAAGCTGCAATTCTGTTTTATATGCCCTTCAAAAAAAGTAAATAATTATCATTTTACTTGGACAGATTTTCTCTATCGAAGCGCTGCCGATAAAGGTTCATCTCTCTCTGAATGGATCTGTGTTGCGGACCACGGAGGCTAACATCGCAGTTATATATGGGATAAGTACACAAACCTTTAGGTGGCTCCGAAGGATAATCCGCTACTTTCAAATCTTTAATCCCAGGGCTCCTATATTTGACCCGGATCAGATGAGCAGTGAGACGAATGTGCCGGTCTGATCTAAGCCCTAAAGTGGACATAGATCCATTCGTGCCAACCATCACATGGTTCAGCTCATTTCAGCTCATTTCAAAGCAGAAATGTCACCTAGCCTAGCCCTCTCAAAAACAATGTTACAATAACAAGGGGGGTATAAAGGGTGTTTATTTGAATGGAAGGACGTCAGTAAAAGCCATTTTTCCTCTGTTAGCATAAATACACACTGCATAGCAAACCTGCCCTTTTAGGTTGTGGTTTGTTTTTACACAGTTTAGCTCTTCAACCACAGAAAGTTTTCTATTTTGCGATATGTTGATAACGATTAAAGTATTATTCTTATTAAGTGGGCTAGGTATTAGGCCTATTGTATTGAAACAGGACAGTTTAAACAGAGGGTTGAGCGTTTAAATAAACAACGCAATAATAATAATAATAATAATAATAATAATAATAATAATAATATATCAAACGGACCTAGTTATGGGGCATCTGTCACAATGTGGCATCACAGAATATACCCCTAACCAGCCTGTGTTGAAACTGTAACTGTACCTTCCTGTGGTTTTCACGGAGGATATGAGTTATTCTTCTATTATGACGTGTCTATATAGCTGTTGCCTATGACTAGATCCACTCTTGTTCCAGTCAAACCCAATTGCCCCCAGCCGTGCACCACGGAAATGCACGCTAATGTGGGCCGGCTGGAGAATGTGATTACTCCTCCTGGCCACATACAGGCTCCTCTCCACTGGGACGCAAACCAGCATCCGCCTGACTGACCGAAAGTCATTTTTTAATCTCCTGGCCACTTGAGACAGACGTGGCCTCAGACAATTTTGCAGTGGATAGGGATCGATATGACGGATACCAGCGCTGCCATTAAACTAATAAATAATCAGCGCCACAGACGTTGCACTGAAGGAGCCGCTGGGAGGGTTTGGTGTAAAACAGAAAGCAGAAATAGCTCGTCGTCAAACCTCGCCCTTCGTCTCAGATGCATTCATATGAGTCAGGCAAACTAACGATCCGTTTTCTTCTCCGCAGTGGCGTAGACACCTACATGTGTGACTTGCATTGAAAACGTTTTGGCAAAGGCCGGCTTGTGTACCTGTTTAAAAGCATTGTATAATTACGACAGGGGTTGGAAAGTTCAGCACAGACGGTCGTCGGGAATTGGAAGTGATATATTAGACAAATATAGGCTCACATCTTACATTGAGTAAGACCGGATTAGATTGTTAAACGTGAGAATTATCACACAGTCCTCTGCAGTTTGTTATAATCGCCCCATTGTTTTCACTAAAACTCCCATTTTACATCCCAGATTTATCTTTATTTAAGCTTCTCTGAAATACTTGGACATCGAGGGAGAGGCGCTTTGTTTTTTCGACTTTTTCCATGTCATGGTGTGTGGGCACGCTTTCAGCTCTTCCTGCAGCCTTGGTATAAAGCCTGTGTTTTTCTCTTCTCTCGCAGTCTGGTATGCATGTACCCATTCATTTCACTACCTGTCACTCCAGTCTTTGCATTCCTTCAATTCACCTTTATGAGTCGCGCAGTCAGTATATGCATGCTGGTCACGCAAGTGCACCATCTAATTTCCTTCGGCGTTATCACGGGCTAGGGATGGGATCGCCTCTCCTTTAGCTCCAGGTTTGCATTATAAATACAGCACACCGTTCTGCAACACAACTCAGATTTGCATGTATATCTTCATGTATGTTTTTGTTGTTCTTGTTGTTGTATTGATCGAATGGTTTTACCATACTGGCTGGCACCTGTACAGGTCCGCTGAGCTCAGACTGTCAGTAATGACCCTTGAGTTGATTTAGTGGCCTCTCCTAGTAGTCGGCCAACGTCTGCACAACAGCTGTGTCCCGGACGTGGTGTGCCTGGCTTTCTGAGTGGGAGCGGGGGCCATGTGTTGCCAGACTGATGGAAAACTTCTCCTTTTGTAAATTCCAGCCAGGGTTTCCCATCCACGCAATAAATCAAATGCTGCCTCTGTTTGATTTTAGGTTTTTTTAGCTTAAATTCGATGTAAGTACATAAGCACCCGAGTCTTGCAAGAACACCTGTTTATTTCGGAAACAATGCTATGAGGTTAATGCTGACCTTATGCGAGAAAGCAAACCCATTGAGTGGACAACACTGCGAATCTCTTTGAGGAAGTGTTACTGGAGGCTCTCACATATATCCAGTACATCTGAATCGAGGAACCCCCCAAATTAAATCCCTCTCCTCTCCCTCCCCCTCTCCCTCTCCCTCTAACCCCCCCCCCCTCTCTCTCTCTCTCTCTCTCTCTCTCTCTGTGCGTGTGACACAATAGAACCAGGCCAAAGCGGTGCAAAAACCATAATGTAATAATTCTGGAACATGAAACGAAACTAAATTGGTTTTGTTCAAAACTGAAAAACACAGCAATATGGCCTTGTTTTATGTTCCAGATCCTAAAACAATAAATTAGCTAATACACAGGCCTAAACTTTTTTTTATTAAAGGCCTGCAATGTAAGTAGGTGGAATTGAGAACTGTGGCCGTTTTTTATCATTATAATAAAACATCACAGTATTAGGCTATCTTATAAAACAATAGGCCTACGTGTATTGTCCAGCTGCACCTCGTGTTTGTCTTGGTGAAGGCTGTTTTCTGTACAATACAGTCTCTGGTCTTGGAGCTTTAAATGGTAAATCCAATCAAACTGGTGCTCAGGAGGGCTGCAATTAGCTCTCCCTGGGGATGCAATTCGCTCTTAGCAATCATGGTGTCTTCAGAGCTACTGGGCTGATTCACAAGGGAAAAAACACACAGGCTTCTATTACAGCTTGTGCTTTTGCATCATATTCATAGTTTAAGCACCGACGCCACCATAGCAGGCTTCGTATTTTGAACGAGTTCATATACATATCACGATTATTTATTCTTAATATAATATCTCGGTTTTTATATATGGCCTGCATACGTCGTGCACCATTTGGATTCCCTATAATGAATATTGCAATTACGTATACGTTAATAATATTAATATTAATATTAATAATAATAATAATAATAATAATAATAATAATAATAATACTTTTTCAAATGCGCAACCATACGAAAATATTGGCGGCCTCCTTTATCCCTTAATGACTACCCGGGACATCGAAAGATTTTCTCAGATCTGTGTTAATCCTGCGCCAGAATTAGACGTGGATAGTGCACAGTGCCCAGAATTTAAAGTTGATCACGAATCAATTGCAAGCACTTTCCGAAAATGCTGTAATATAAGCCACTGATTTATCCGGTGTGGTGGTGTTGATTGATCCCACGTTATTTTCGGGGTTGATGCGTGGGTGTGTTTGGGGGGCAGCAGTCACAACCCTGGCTGTAGCTTGTGCTTACATGTTAGAACATAATGGATGTACGGGTATGACTCCTTTATTGCGCCCCTCATTGCACAGCAGCATGCTGGGGGGGAAGCAATGAACTTGTGAATAAGCCATCTGGTAAGGCATGCGTTTTCAATAAGGCACAATCGCGCCGCCTCCTATACATCATATTCTTAAACACACACACAGCACAGCCTAGTCAGTCGGCTATATTACAGCATATGAGCATATTCCGCATATTACTATATGCATCCAGTGAAAAAATGAAGATGCCCATCACTTTTGGGCGGACAAAGCCAAGACAACTGAATCTGCTGAAATCATGTGGAACAGACAGTCTGCTGCGTTGCAAATGTTGTAATAATAATAATAATGATCATAACAAATCTGTCTTCATTTCATTGTTTTACATTAGTCGCCTGTTGTATCTGTGTACAGAGAAGCTGGGCCCGAGGGGCTGACCTGAGTACCGAGGGAAGTTCAGACGACTTGCAAGCAGCCACGGCCTGAAAACACACGACACTCCGCACCTCTGTGCTCACTGTGCTGGGTGTCGATCAAACAGAGCTCAAATCTGTTTCTGATGAAAGAGAGAGAGAGAGAGAGAGAGAGAGAGAGAGAGAGAGAGAGAAGAGGGGGTAGGGAGAGAATATGTGTGTGTATGAGTGTGAGTGTGTGAAGCTTTTACATGTTGCTGAGAAATAACTGATGTATGCTCATGCACGCACACAAACACACACACACTGGGTGTACATGCAGGTGTGTCGTTTTTGTTTTGTTCCTTGGACAACAACTTCCGACCCAGATTCACTTTTATTTGCTTCACTAGAGTTAACATATCAGCAATCAAAACGCCTTGAACTAAAATGTCACATATTACATGTACAGGGGCGGACTGGAAGCACAAAATGGCTAGTGGGGGGCGACTGTCGGCGAAGTGCGGTCCAGAAATCCACACGGGACGACCGGCCCACAGGGGAGTCCAGCGGCCCAGCAAACTAAAACATTTGCCAGAATTGCCAGTCCGCCTGTGCACATTTACCACAGACGTCTGGAGCTGGCCCTAGTAGTATAATACCATATATATATATATATATATATATATACACACACGGACACGCACACAAACACACAGCACTCTGGTCCACTCTCACACTTTAAGCGCAAAGGGCGCTCAGTTGCTCTTTGAACAGCTGTGAACGATTCCAGCCACGCTGTGACAATGATTGTCTAAATGGGGCGCATAAGACATTTGAGTTATAACACAATAACAGCTTTCAGTTTTACGGAGCTATATGAAACAATGTACCTATTGTGTCCAGCTCTATAAGCGCGATCGTGTTACGTGGTTACATTATTCAAATAATTGAATTGTATAATTGAAGGAAGATAATACACAATAAAATGAACGTGCATTAAATAATACGTTTTGTGTAATTATGTTGCGTATTTTCAAGTACCGTGTGGGTTTATATTTTTCGGGAAAAACGGACATAAGTTTTAGAAAAAGCTTATTTGAGTATTGAGCGCAAACAGCTCAGATAGTCGTTGACAATCCATGAACCCAGCGCAAAAGAGCCTATCTGCTGCGAGTCTGAGAGAGAGAGGGAGAGAGGGAGAGAGGGAGAGAGGGCCGAAAGGCAATCACCAATGAACTGCAATCACTTTAAACCCCTCCGGTGTTTCACTCAGATCAATTGAACACACCAAAGAAACAGATCCGTGAAAACGCGCACAGAACAGCGCCGGCGGATCAATGGTTAATCCCTGCTGACACTGCCCGATCCGTCCCTCACCCCACCCCTGTGTGTGTGTGTGTGTGTGTGTGTGTATGTGTGTGCGTGTGTGTATGTGTGTGCGTGTGCGTGTGCGTGTGTGTGTGTGTGTGTGTATGTGTGTGCGTGTGTGTATGTGTGTGTGTGTGCGTGTGTGTGTGTGTGTGCGTGTGCGTGTGTGTGTGTGTGTGCGTGTGCGTGTGTGTGTGTGTGTGTATGTGTGTGCGTGTGTGTGTGTGTGTGCGTGTGCGTGTGTGTGTGTGTGTGCGTGTGCGTGTGTGTGTGTGTGTGTATGTGTGTGCGTGTGTGTGTGTGTGTGCGTGTGCGTGTGCGTGTGTGTGTGTGTGTGTTTGTGTGTGTTTTCCTCTAAAAAACGGAGCGCTGCTGTAAGCAGTCCATCAGCAGGCGAGTCCGACCTGCCAGTGATAATGTGCGATCAACACGAAATCACCACCGGCAGGCACGATCCATCATCCCCGCAATAGCACTGCGACCGGAGGGGGAGCGAGCGGGCGTGTGTGTGTGTGTGTGTGTGTGTCTGTCTCTCTCTCTCTCTCTCTCTCTCTCTCTCTCTCTCTCTCTCTCTCTCTCTCTCTCTCTCTCTCTCTGTGTGTGTGTGAAAAGAGGAGGAGCTATTTTTAAGACGGTTTTTTTCTGCGGTGGTATCAAAAGGACGGCCGTTTACTGCGTGGCTTGCGCTTCAACACCCCCGTATTAACTTTAAAGATGCTTATTAATTTTAATTGAATGCCTTTTTGTAAATAGAATAAAGAAGCAGACAAAATAGGTTGGCTGTGCCCATTTCAGCTGGTTTACGAAAATGAATAACAACCGTTTTCCATTGTCTTTTGAGATCAAACTTGTATCAGAAAGCACAAAAGAAGCCGCTAAAGCACGAAGGTAAACAGTGGTTACGCAAAGCAGGGACTCGGCCGCTGGCTGCTTTATCTCCCATCTAGAGAGGAAACGTCACGGAAAAAGGGGCGAGCAGAGAGCAGCCCTCACAGACACCTGTGGTGGGTCAGACATGCGGGAGATAAAACTGCGCGTCATTGGGACAACATGCTGGCGCACACTACCGAGACAGCACACAGGTTAATAGTGCAGTTTGCAAACTATTTGTATGCGCTGTTGTATCTCTGTATCGCATCAGTTGTATCCACAGACCTATTGTAATGGTTTATAATCACTCTAGAAACGGAAAACGAACGTTAAGCGGAATATAGTCCGATATAATAGTATGTCGGACGTCCAGTGATCCACGTCTATATTGCACTAATTGACACACAATAACGACGCCATAGGCTATCATAGTCCAAGCACGGGCTCCTACTGAGTTTCTGATCTCAAAAACGAAAAGAACAGCAGCTCTGCACTCGTATAAACAGGCAGCTTCTATTAAGCAGAGATTAATATGAAAAATAACACGGTGGTAAGTTTCTGCGTTGGACTGCTAAGAGACAAAGTACCCTTTTGTTAATTGTGATACAGTCTCGGTAAGCAGGAGATATAATCCAGCCTATTGTATTGTTACGTGCGCAACACTCAAACCCTTTCTTCATGGCTGTCTGAAACTGTAGACCTGCTGGTATTTATTTCACTGCACACCGGGTTCACAGTCACCACTTCCTTCCTCGCAATCCCGCAACCTCGTGTGGTTAATGTCGTGTCCAGCGGCCAAACCAAACGGGCTCCAGCACGATGCCACTTTCTGGAATAACTAGTGATGTTATTGTGCCACGAAACGCAGTCTGCGCTGACCATGCGGACACACAAATACGATTAACCACCAAAACCTGTGCATAGGAATAATTACACGCATTTGACTATTAAGCACTGCAGACACGCAGGGAAGGACTTTCATGTCAGGCCAACCGTAATTAGTGCTGTTTTGTGATTAATTTTCCCTGCGTGGGACAGAAGAAATACCCTGATACAAATTAGGAGCAAAGTCGCTAATTGCACGTTTGCGTCCCCTAATCAACCCGTCTCGGTGTTTAATTGGCTTATGTGAATGTCACTCGGGGCAGGGGCTGTCAAGCCGGCCGATCGATCACCCGCGGCCGGGTTACAGTCCTCAGGTCAGCAGGATATTAGATTTAGGGCAGATCCGCCATAAGGAGCCGCTGGCAGCCGTGCTGGACAAGATGGCTCGTACTGTGGACTGATCCAGCCTCGCTGTGCCAA